>NW_027327090.1:0-21845 GCF_047675955.1 Chlorocebus sabaeus | reverse complement strand
CCAGACCGGCTAAAATCGGATCAAACCGGACCAGTCCGGGCCAGACCGCCTAAAACTGGGCCACAAACCGGTTTTGACCGGTTCAAACCCGACCAGACGGCCTCAAAGCGGTTATGACCGGCTCGAACCGGTTTTGACCGGCTCACACCAGAGCAGACCGGCTCAAACCAGACCCGACCGGCTCAAAAACGGTTTTGACCGGCTCAAAGCAGTTTTGACCGAATCAAACCGGTCTCGAACGGCCCAGACCAGCTGAAACTGATCAAACCGGAGCAGACCGGCCCAGACCGGCTGAAACCAGGCCACAAACCGGTTTTGACCGGCTCAAACCACACCAGACCGGCTCAAACCGGTTTTGACCGGCCTCAGCCAGTTTAGACTGGCTCAAACCAGACCAGACCGGTTGAAACCGGTTTTGACTGGCTCAATCCAGTTTTGACTGGCTCAAACCACTCCAGACTGGCTAAAACCGGTTTTCACTGTCTCAAACCGGTTTTGAACTGATTAGACCGGATCAAACCGGACCAGACCAGCTCAGACAGGCTCCAATCGGTTTTGACTGGTTATCAACCAAACCAAACCGGCTCAAACCGGTTTTGACCGGCTCCAACCGGTTTTGACCGACTGAAACCAGCCCAGACCGGCTCAAACCAGACCAGACCGGCTCAAACCTGTTTTTGACCGGGTCAAACCGGTTTTGAACTTCTCAAACCACAGCAGACCGGCTGAAACCGGTTTTGACGGGCTAAAACAGGTTTTGACCAGATGAGATCAGATCAAACCGATCAGACCGGCCCAGATCGGCTAAAATCGGATCAATCCGGACAAGACCGGCCCAGACCGCTTAAACTGGGCCACAAACCGGTTTTGACCTGTTCAAACCAGACCAGACCGTCTCAAATCGGTTTTGACCGGCTTGAACCGGTTTTGACCAGCTCAAACCAGACCAGACCGGCTCAAACCAGACCCGACCGGCTCAAACCGGTTTTGACCGCCTCAAACCGGTTTTGACCTGCTCAAACCACACCAGTCCGGCTGAAACCGGTTTTGACCGGCTAAAACCGGTTTTCACCGGATGAGACCAGATCAAACCGAATCAGACCGGCCCAGACCGGCTAAAATCGCATCAAACGGGACCAGACCAGCCCAGACCGCCTAAAACTGGGCCACAAACCGGTTTTGAACGGTTCAAACCAGACCAGACCGGCTCAAACCGGTTTGGACCGGCTCAAAGCGGTTTTGACCGGATCAAACAAGACTCTACCGGCCCAGATGAGCTGAAAGCGGATCAAACAGGACCAGACCGGCCCAGACCAGCTGAAAGCAGGCCAAAAAGTGGTTTTGACCGGCTGAAACCAGACCAGACCAGCTCAATCCGATTTTGACCGACGTGAGCCGGTTTTTGACTGGCTCAAACCAGACCACACCGTTTCAAACCGGTTTTGACTGCCTCAATTCGGTTTTGACAGGCTGAAACCAGTTTTGACCGGCTCAAGTCACTCCAGACTGGGTAAAAACCGGTTTCTACCGGCTTAAAGCGGTTTGACCTGATTAGACAAGCTCAAACCAGACCAGACCGGTTCAGTCCAGTTTTGATCGGCACAAACCGGTTTTGAACAGCTTGAACCGGTTTTGACCGTCTGAAACCGGTTTTGACCGGCTCAAACCACAGCAGAACGGCTGAAACCGGTTTTGACCAGCTAAAACCGGGTTTGACCAGATGAGACCGGATCAAACCGAATCAGACCGGCCCAGACAGGCTAAAATCGGATCAAACCGTACCCGACCAGCCAGACTGCCTAAAACTGGGCCACAAACCGGTTTTGACCGGTTCAAACCAGACCAGACCGGCTCAAACCCGTTTTGACCGGCTCAAAGCGGTTTTGACCGGATGAAACCAGACTCTACCGGCCCAGATGAGCTGAAAGCGGATCAAACAGCACCAGACCGGCCCAGACCTGCTGAAAGCGGGCCACAAAGCGGTTTTGACCGGCTGAGAAACCAGAGCAGAATGGCTCAAACCGGTTTTGACTGACCTGTGCCGGGTTTGACTGGCTCAAACCAGACCAGGACCGGTTCAAACCGGTTTTGATTGCCTGAATTCGGTTTTGACCGGCTGAAACCGGTTTTGACCGGCTCAAACCACTCCAGACCGGCTAAAACCGGTTTTCACAGGCTCAAACCGGTTTTGATCTGATTAGACCGGATGAAACCGGACCAGACCGGCTCAGACAGGCTCGAATCGGTTTTGACTGGCTTCAACCAGACCAAACCGGCTCAAACCAGACCAGACCGGCTCAAACCAGACCAGACCGGCTCAACCAGACCAGACCGGCTCAAAACCTGTTTTGACCGGGTCAAACCGGTTTTGAACTGCTCAAACCACACCAGACAGGCTGAAACTGGTTTTGACCGGCTAAAACCGGTTTTGACCGGATGAGACCGCCATCAAACCGAATCAGACGTGCCCAGACCGGCTAAAATCGGATCAAACCGGACCAGTCCGGGCCAGACCGCCTAAAACTGGGCCACAAACCGGTTTTGACCGGTTCAAACCCGACCAGACGGCCTCAAAGCGGTTATGACCGGCTCGAACCGGTTTTGACCGGCTCACACCAGAGCAGACCGGCTCAAACCAGACCCGACCGGCTCAAAAACGGTTTTGACCGGCTCAAAGCAGTTTTTGACCGAATCAAACCGGTCTCGAACGGCCCAGACCAGCTGAAACTGGATCAAACCGGAGCAGACCGGCCCAGACCGGCTGAAACCAGGCCACAAACCGGTTTTGACCGGCTCAAACCACACCAGACCGGCTCAAACCGGTTTGACCGGCCTCAGCCGGTTTAGACTGGCTCAAACCAGACCAGACCGGTTGAAACCGGTTTTGACTGGCTCAATCCGGTTTTGACTGGCTCAAACCACTCCAGACTGGCTAAAACCGGTTTTCACTGTCTCAAACTGGTTTTGAACTGATTAGACCGGATCAAACCGGACCAGACCAGCTCAGACAGGCTCCAATCGGTTTTGACTGGTTTCAACCAAACCAAACCGGCTCAAACCGGTTTTGACCGGCTCGAACCGGTTTTGACCGACTGAAACCAGCCCAGACAGGCTCAAACCAGACCAGACCGGCTCAAACCTGTTTTGACCGGGTCAAACCGTTTTTGAACTTCTCAAACCACAGCAGACCGGCTGAAACCGGTTTTGACGGCTAAAAACAGGTTTTGACCAGATGAGATCAGATCAAACCGATCAGACCGCCCAGACCGGCTAAAATCGGATCAAACCGGACAAGACCGGCCCAGACCGCTTAAACTGGGCCACAAACCGGTTTTGACCTGTTCAAACCAGACCAGACCGTCTCAAACCGGTTTTGACCGGCTTGAACCGGTTTTGACCAGCTCAAACCAGACCAGACCGGCTCAAACCAGACCCGACCGGCTCAAACCGGTTTTGACCGCCTCAAACCGGTTTTTGACCTGCTCAAACCACACCAGTCCGGCTGAAACCGGTTTTGACCGGCTAAAACCGGTTTTCACCGGATGAGACCAGATCAAACCGAATCAGACCGGCCCAGACCGGCTAAAATCGCATCAAACGGGACCAGACCAGCCCAGACCGCCTAAAACTGGGCCACAAACCGGTTTTGAACGGTTCAAACCAGACCAGACCGGCTCAAACCGGTTTGGACCGGCTCAAAGCGGTTTTGACCGGATCAAACAAGACTCTACCGGCCCAGATGAGCTGAAAGCGGATCAAAACAGGACCAGACCGGCCCAGACCAGCTGAAAGCAGGCCAAAAAGTGGTTTTGACCGGCTGAAACCAGACCAGACCAGCTCAATCCGATTTTTGACCGACCGTGAGCCGGTTTTGACTGGCTCAAACCAGACCACACCGTTTCAAACCGGTTTTTGACTGCCTCAATTCGGTTTTGACAGGCTGAAACCAGTTTTGACCGGCTCAAGTCACTCCAGACTGGGGTAAAACCGGTTTCTACCGGCTTTAAAGCGGTTTTGACCTGATTAGACAAGCTCAAACCAGACCAGACCGGTTCAGTCCAGTTTTGATCGGCACAAACCGGTTTTGAACAGCTTGAACCGGTTTTGACCGTCTGAAACCGGTTTGACTGGCTCAAACCACAGCAGAACGGCTGAAACCGGTTTTGACTGGCTAAAACCGGGTTTGACCAGATGAGTCCGGATCAAACCGAATCAGACCGGCCCAGACAGGCTAAAATCGGATCAAACCGTACCCGACCAGCCCAGACTGCCTAAAACTGGGCCACAAACCGGTTTTGACCGGTTCAAACCAGACCAGACCGGCTCAAATCCGTTTTGACCGGCTCAAAGCGGTTTTGACCGGATGAAACCAGACTCTACCGGCCCAGATGAGCTGAAAGCGGATCAAACAGCACCAGACCAGCCAGACCGGCTGAAAGCGGGCCACAAAGCGGTTTTGACTGGCTGAAACCAGACCAGACCGGCGTGAAACCGGTTTTGACCAGTCTGAGCCGGTTTAGAACGGCTCAAACCACAGCAGAGCCCCTCAAACCGGACCAGAGCGGCTCAAACCGGTTTTTTTCCAGATGACAACGGATCAAACCGGACCAGACAGGCTCACACCGTATCCAACTGGACAAGACAGCCCCGGACCGGCTGAAACCGGATCACACTGGACCAGACTGGCCCAGACTGGCTAAAACCGGGCCAGACTGGCTCAAACCGGTTTTGACCGGCTCAAACCAGACGAGACCGGTTGAGAAACCGATTTTGACTGGCTCAATCTGGTTTTGACCGGCTCAAACCACTCCAGACCGGCTAAAACCGGTTTTCACTGGCTCAAACCGGTTTTGACCTGATTAGACCGGATCAAACCGGACCAGATCGGCTCAGACAGGCTCGAATCGGTTTTGACTGGCTTCAACCAGACCAAACCGGCTCAAACCGGTTTTGACCGGCTCTAACCGGTTTTGACCAGCACAAACCAGAGCAGACCAGCTCAAACCAGACCAGACCGGCTCAAACCTGTTTTGACCGGGTCAAACCGGTTTTGAATTGCTCAACCCACACCAGACAGGCTGAAACCGGTTTTGACCGGCTAAAACCGGTTTTGACCGGATGAGACCGGATCAACCGAATCAGACGGGCCCAGACCGGCTACAATTGGATCAAACCGGACCAGACCGGCCCAGACCGCCTAAAACTGGGCCACAAAGCGGTTTTGAGACCGGTTCAAACCAGACCAGACCGGCTCAAAGCGGTTATGACCGGCTCGAACCGGTTTTTGACCGGCTCAAACCAGAGCAGACCGGCTCAAACCAGACCCGACCGACTCAAAACGGTTTTGACCGGCTCAAAGCAGTTTCGACCGAATCAAACCGGACTCGAACGGCCCAGACCAGCTGAAACCGGATCAAACCGGAGCAGACCGGCCCAGACGGCTGAAACCAGGCCACAAACCGGTTTTGACCGGCTCAAACCACACCAGACCGGCTCAAACCGGTTTTGACTGGCCTCAGCCGGTTTAGACTGGCTCAAACCAGACCAGACCGGTTGAAACCGGTTTTGACTGGCTCAATCCGGTTTTGACTGGCTCAAACCACTCCAGACTGGCTAAAACCGGTTTTCACTGTCTCAAACCGGTTTTGAACTGATTAGACCGGATCAAACCGGACCAGACCAGCTCAGACAGGCTCCAATCGGTTTTGACTGGTTTCAACCAAACCAAACCGGCTCAAACCGGTTTTTGACCGGCTCCAACCGGTTTTGACCGACTGAAACCAGCCCAGACCGGCTCTCAAACCAGACCAGACCGGCTCAAACCTGTTTTGACCGGGTCAAACCGGTTTTGAACTTCTCAAACCACAGCAGACCGGCTGAAACCGGTTTTGACGGGCTAAAACAGGTTTTGACCAGATGAGATCAGATCAAACCGATCAGACCGGCCCAGACCGGCTAAAATCGGATCAATCCGGACAAGACCGGCCCAGACCGCTTAAACTGGGCCACAAACCGGTTTTGACCTGTTCAAACCAGACCAGACCGTCTCAAACCGGTTTTGACCGGCTTGAACCGGTTTTGACCAGCTCAAACCAGACCAGACCGGCTCAAACCAGACCCGACCGGCTCAAACCGGTTTTGACCGCCTCAAACCGGTTTTGACCTGCTCAAACCACACCAGTCCGGCTGAAACCGGTTTTGACCGGCTAAAACCGGTTTTCACCGGATGAGACCAGATCAAACCGAATCAGACCGGCCCAGACCGGCTAAAATCGCATCAAACGGGACCAGACCAGCCCAGACCGCCTAAAACTGGGCCACAAACCGGTTTTGAACGGTTCAAACCAGACCAGACCGGCTCAAACCGGTTTGGACCGGCTCAAAGCGGTTTTGACCGGATCAAACAAGACTCTACCGGCCCAGATGAGCTGAAAGCGGATCAAACAGGACCAGACCGGCCCAGACCAGCTGAAAGCAGGCCAAAAAGTGGTTTTGACCGGCTGAAACCAGACCAGACCAGCTCAATCCGATTTTGACCGACGTGAGCCGGTTTTGACTGGCTCAAACCAGACCACACGGTTTCAAACCGGTTTTGACTGCCTCAATTCGGTTTTGACAGGCTGAAACCAGTTTTGACCAGCTCAAGTCACTCCAGACTGGGTAAAACCGGTTTCTACCGGCTTAAAGCGGTTTTGACCTGATTAGACAAGCTCAAACCAGACCAGACCGGTTCAATCCAGTTTTGATCGGCACAAACCGGTTTTGAACAGCTTGAACCGGTTTTGACCGTCTGAAACCGGTTTTGACCGGCTCAAACCACAGCAGAACGGCTGAAACCCGTTTTGACCGGCTAAAACCGGGTTTGACCAGATGAGACCGGATCAAACCGAATCAGACCGGCCCAGACAGGCTAAAATCGGATCAAACCATACCCGACCAGCCCAGACTGCCTAAAACTGGGCCACAAACCGGTTTTGACCGGTTCAAACCAGACCAGACCGGCTCAAACCCGTTTTGACCGGCTCAAAGCGGTTTTGACCGGATGAAACCAGACTCTACCGGCCCAGATGAGCTGAAAGTGGATCAAACAGCACCAGACCGGCCCAGACCTGCTGAAAGCGGGCCACAAAGCGGTTTTGACCGGCTGAAACCAGAGCAGAATGGCTCAAACCGGTTTTGACTGACCTGTGCCGGGTTTGACTGGCTCAAACCAGACCAGACCGGTTCAAACCGGTTTTGATTGCCTGAATTCGGGTTTTGACCGGCTGAAACCGGTTTTGACCGGCTCAAACCACTCCAGACCGGCTAAAACCGGTTTTCACAGGCTCAAACCGGTTTTGATCTGATTAGACCGGATGAAACCGGACCAGACCGGCTCAGACAGGCTCGAATCGGTTTTGACTGGCTTCAACCAGACCAAACCGGCTCAAACCAGACCAGACCGGCTCAAACCAGACCAGACCGGCTCAAACCAGACCAGACCGGCTCAAACCTGTTTTGACCGGGTCAAACCGGTTTTGAACTGCTCAAACCACACCAGACAGGCTGAAACTGGTTTTGACCGGCTAAAACCGGTTTTGACCGGATGAGACCGCCATCAAACCGAATCAGACGTGCCCAGACCGGCTAAAATCGGATCAAACCGGACCAGTCCGGGCCAGACCGCCTAAAACTGGGCCACAAACCGGTTTTGACCGGTTCAAACCCGACCAGACGGCCTCAAAGCGGTTATGACCGGCTCGAACCGGTTTTGACCGGCTCACACCAGAGCAGACCGGCTCAAACCAGACCCGACCGGCTCAAAACGGTTTTGACCGGCTCAAAGCAGTTTTGACCGAATCAAACCGGTCTCGAACGGCCCAGACCAGCTGAAACTGGATCAAACCGGAGCAGACCGGCCCAGACCGGCTGAAACCAGGCCACAAACCGGTTTTGACCGGCTCAAACCACACCAGACCGGCTCAAACCGGTTTTGACCGGCCTCAGCCGGTTTAGACTGGCTCAAACCAGACCAGACCGGTTGAAACCGGTTTTGACTGGCTCAATCCGGTTTTGACTGGCTCAAACCACTCCAGACTGGCTAAAACCGGTTTTCACTGTCTCAAACTGGTTTTGAACTGATTAGACCGGATCAAACCGGACCAGACCAGCTCAGACAGGCTCCAATCGGTTTTGACTGGTTTCAACCAAACCAAACCGGCTCAAACCGGTTTTGACCGGCTCGAACCGGTTTTGACCGACTGAAACCAGCCCAGACAGGCTCAAACCAGACCAGACCGGCTCAAACCTGTTTTGACCGGGTCAAACCGGTTTTGAACTTCTCAAACCACAGCAGACCGGCTGAAACCGGTTTTGACGGGCTAAAACAGGTTTTGACCAGATGAGATCAGATCAAACCGATCAGACCGGCCCAGACCGGCTAAAATCGGATCAAACCGGACAAGACCGGCCCAGACCGCTTAAACTGGGCCACAAACCGGTTTTGACCTGTTCAAACCAGACCAGACCGTCTCAAACCGGTTTTGACCGGCTTGAACCGGTTTTGACCAGCTCAAACCAGACCAGACCGGCTCAAACCAGACCCGACCGGCTCAAACCGGTTTTGACCGCCTCAAACCGGTTTTGACCTGCTCAAACCACACCAGGCCGGCTGAAACCGGTTTTGACCGGCTAAAACCGGTTTTCACCGGATGAGACCAGATCAAACCGAATCAGACCGGCCCAGACCGGCTAAAATCGCATCAAACGGGACCAGACCAGCCCAGACCGCCTAAAACTGGGCCACAAACCGGTTTTGAACGGTTCAAACCAGACCAGACCGGCTCAAACCGGTTTGGACCGGCTCAAAGCGGTTTTGACCGGATCAAACAAGACTCTACCGGCCCAGATGAGCTGAAAGCGGATCAAACAGGACCAGACCGGCCCAGACCAGCTGAAAGCAGGCCAAAAAGTGGTTTTGACCGGCTGAAACCAGACCAGACCAGCTCAATCCGATTTTGACCGACGTGAGCCGGTTTTGACTGGCTCAAACCAGACCACACCGTTTCAAACCGGTTTTGACTGCCTCAATTCGGTTTTGACAGGCTGAAACCAGTTTTGACCGGCTCAAGTCACTCCAGACTGGGTAAAACCGGTCTTCTACCGGCTTAAAGCGGTTTTGACCTGATTAGACAAGCTCAAACCAGACCAGACCGGTTCAGTCCAGTTTTGATCGGCACAAACCGGTTTTGAACAGCTTGAACCGGTTTTGACCGTCTGAAACCGGTTTTGACCGGCTCAAACCACAGCAGAACGGCTGAAACCGGTTTTGACTGGCTAAAACCGGGTTTGACCAGATGAGACCGGATCAAACCGAATCAGACCGGCCCAGACAGGCTAAAATCGGATCAAACCGTACCCGAACAGCCCAGACTGCCTAAAACTGGGCCACAAACCGGTTTTGACCGGTTCAAACCAGACCAGACCGGCTCAAACCCGTTTTGACCGGCTCAAAGCGGTTTTGACCGGATGAAACCAGACTCTACCGGCCCAGATGAGCTGAAAGCGGATCAAACAGCACCAGACCAGCCCAGACCGGCTGAAAGCGGGCCACAAAGCGGTTTTGACTGGCTGAAACCAGACCAGACCGGCTGAAACCGGTTTTGACCAGTCTGAGCCGGTTTAGAACGGCTCAAACCACAGCAGAGCCCCTCAAACCGGACCAGAGCGGCTCAAACCGGTTTTTTCCAGATGACAACGGATCAAACCGGACCAGACAGGCTCACACCGTATCCAACTGGACAAGACAGCCCCGGACCGGCTGAAACCGGATCACACTGGACCAGACTGGCCCAGACTGGCTAAAACCGGGCCAGACTGGCTCAAACCGGTTTTGACCGGCTCAAACCAGACGAGACCGGTTGAAACCGATTTTGACTGGCTCAATCTGGTTTTGACCGGCTCAAACCACTCCAGACCGGCTAAAAACCGGTTTTCACTGGCTCAAACCGGTTTTGACCTGATTAGACCGGATCAAACCGGACCAGATCGGCTCAGACAGGCTCGAATCGGTTTTGACTGGCTTCAACCAGACCAAACCGGCTCAAACCGGTTTTGACCGGCTCTAACCGGTTTTGACCAGCACAAACCAGAGCAGACCAGCTCAAACCAGACCAGACCGGCTCAAACCTGTTTTGACCGGGTCAAACCGGTTTTGAATTGCTCAACCCACACCAGACAGGCTGAAACCGGTTTTGACCGGCTAAAACCGGTTTTGACCGGATGAGACCGGATCAAACCGAATCAGACGGCCCAGACCGGCTACAATTGGATCAAACCGGACCAGACCGGCCCAGACCGCCTAAAACTGGGCCACAAAGCGGTTTTGACCGGTTCAAACCAGACCAGACCGGCTCAAAGCGGTTATGACCGGCTCGAACCGGTTTTGACCGGCTCAAACCAGAGCAGACCGGCTCAAACCAGACCCGACCGACTCAAAACGGTTTTGACCGGCTCAAAGCAGTTTCGACCGAATCAAACCGGACTCGAACGGCCCAGACCAGCTGAAACCGGATCAAACCGGAGCAGACCGGCCCAGACCGGCTGAAACCAGGCCACAAACCGGTTTTGACCGGCTCAAACCACACCAGACCGGCTCAAACCGGTTTTGACCGGCCTCAGCCGGTTTAGACTGGCTCAAACCAGACCAGACCGGTTGAAACCGGTTTTGACTGGCTCAATCCGGTTTTGACTGGCTCAAACCACTCCAGACTGGCTAAAACCGGTTTTCACTGTCTCAAACCGGTTTTGAACTGATTAGACCGGATCAAACCGGACCAGACCAGCTCAGACAGGCTCCAATCGGTTTTGACTGGTTTCAACCAAACCAAACCGGCTCAAACCGGTTTTGACCGGCTCCAACCGGTTTTGACCGACTGAAACCAGCCCAGACCGGCTCAAACCAGACCAGACCGGCTCAAACCTGTTTTGACCGGGTCAAACCGGTTTTGAACTTCTCAAACCACAGCAGACCGGCTGAAACCGGTTTTGACGGGCTAAAACAGGTTTTGACCAGATGAGATCAGATCAAACCGATCAGACCGGCCCAGACCGGCTAAAATCGGATCAAACCGGACAAGACCGGCCCAGACCGCTTAAACTGGGCCACAAACCGGTTTTGACCTGTTCAAACCAGACCAGACCGTCTCAAACCGGTTTTGACCGGCTTGAACCGGTTTTGACCAGCTCAAACCAGACCAGACCGGCTCAAACCAGACCCGACCGGCTCAAACCGGTTTTGACCGCCTCAAACCGGTTTTGACCTGCTCAAACCACACCAGTCCGGCTGAAACCGGTTTTGACCGGCTAAAACCGGTTTTCACCGGATGAGACCAGATCAAACCGAATCAGACCGGCCCAGACCGGCTAAAATCGCATCAAACGGGACCAGACCAGCCCAGACCGCCTAAAACTGGGCCACAAACCGGTTTTGAACGGTTCAAACCAGACCAGACCGGCTCAAACCGGTTTGGACCGGCTCAAAGCGGTTTTGACCGGATCAAACAAGACTCTACCGGCCCAGATGAGCTGAAAGCGGATCAAACAGGACCAGACCGGCCCAGACCAGCTGAAAGCAGGCCAAAAAGTGGTTTTGACCGGCTGAAACCAGACCAGACCAGCTCAATCCGATTTTGACCGACGTGAGCCGGTTTTGACTGGCTCAAACCAGACCACACCGTTTCAAACCGGTTTTGACTGCCTCAATTCGGTTTTGACAGGCTGAAACCAGTTTTGACCGGCTCAAGTCACTCCAGACTGGGTAAAACCGGTTTCTACCGGCTTAAAGCGGTTTTGACCTGATTAGACAAGCTCAAACCAGACCAGACCGGTTCAATCCAGTTTTGATCGGCACAAACCGGTTTTGAACAGCTTGAACCGGTTTTGACCGTCTGAAACCGGTTTTGACCGGCTCAAACCACAGCAGAACGGCTGAAACCGGTTTTGACCGGCTAAAACCGGGTTTGACCAGATGAGACCGGATCAAACCGAATCAGACCGGCCCAGACAGGCTAAAATCGGATCAAACCGTACCCGACCAGCCCAGACTGCCTAAAACTGGGCCACAAACCGGTTTTGACCGGTTCAAACCAGACCAGACCGGCTCAAACCCGTTTTGACCGGCTCAAAGCGGTTTTGACCGGATGAAACCAGACTCTACCGGCCCAGATGAGCTGAACGTGGATCAAACAGCACCAGACCGGCCCAGACCTGCTGAAAGCAGGCCACAAAGCGGTTTTGACCGGCTGAAACCAGAGCAGAATGGCTCAAACCGGTTTTGACTGACCTGTGCCGGGTTTGACTGGCTCAAACCAGACCAGACCGGTTCAAACCGGTTTTGATTGCCTGAATTCGGTTTTGACCGGCTGAAACCGGTTTTGACCGGCTCAAACCACTCCAGACCGGCTATAAAACCGGTTTTCACAGGCTCAAACCGGTTTTGATCTGATTAGACCGGATGAAACCGGACCAGACCGGCTCAGACAGGCTCGAATCGGTTTTGACTGGCTTCAACCAGACCAAACCGGCTCAAACCAGACCAGACCGGCTCAAACCAGACCAGACCGGCTCAAACCAGACCAGACCGGCTCAAACCTGTTTTGACCGGGTCAAACCGGTTTTGAACTGCTCAAACCACACCAGACAGGCTGAAACTGGTTTTGACCGGCTAAAACCGGTTTTGACCGGATGAGACCGCCATCAAAACCGAATCAGACGTGCCCAGACCGGCTAAAATCGGATCAAACCGGACCAGTCCGGGCCAGACCGCCTAAAACTGGGCCACAAACCGGTTTTGACCGGTTCAAAACCCGACCAGACGGCCTCAAAGCGGTTATGACCGGCTCGAACCGGTTTTGACCGGCTCACACCAGAGCAGACCGGCTCAAACCAGACCCGACCGGCTCAAAACGGTTTTGACCGGCTCAAAGCAGTTTTGACCGAATCAAACCGGTCTCGAACGGCCCAGACCAGCTGAAACTGGATCAAACCGGAGCAGACCGGCCCAGACCGGCTGAAACCAGGCCACAAACCGGTTTTGACCGGCTCAAACCACACCAGACCGGCTCAAACCGGTTTTGACCGGCCTCAGCCAGTTTAGACTGGCTCAAACCAGACCAGACCGGTTGAAACCGGTTTTGACTGGCTCAATCCAGTTTTGACTGGCTCAAACCACTCCAGACTGGCTAAAACCGGTTTTCACTGTCTCAAACCGGTTTTGAACTGATTAGACCGGATCAAACCGGACCAGACCAGCTCAGACAGGCTCCAATCGGTTTTGACTGGTTTCAACCAAACCAAACCGGCTCAAACCGGTTTTGACCGGCTCCAACCGGTTTTGACCGACTGAAACCAGCCCAGACCGGCTCAAACCAGACCAGACCGGCTCAAACCTGTTTTGACCGGGTCAAACCGGTTTTGAACTTCTCAAACCACAGCAGACCGGCTGAAACCGGTTTTGACGGGCTAAAACAGGTTTTGACCAGATGAGATCAGATCAAACCGATCAGACCGGCCCAGATCGGCTAAAATCGGATCAATCCGGACAAGACCGGCCCAGACCGCTTAAAACTGGGCCACAAACCGGTTTTGACCTGTTCAAACCAGACCAGACCGTCTCAAATCGGTTTTGACCGGCTTGAACCGGTTTTGACCAGCTCAAACCAGACCAGACCGGCTCAAACCAGACCCGACCGGCTCAAACCGGTTTTGACCGCCTCAAACCGGTTTTGACCTGCTCAAACCACACCAGTCCGGCTGAAACCGGTTTTGACCGGCTAAAACCGGTTTTCACCGGATGAGACCAGATCAAACCGAATCAGACCGCCCAGACCGGCTAAAATCGCGTCAAACGGGACCAGACCAGCCCAGACCGCCTAAAACTGGGCCACAAACCGGTTTTGAACGGTTCAAACCAGACCAGACCGGCTCAAACCGGTTGGGACCGGCTCAAAGCGGTTTTGACCGGATCAAACAAGACTCTACCGGCCCAGATGAGCTGAAAGCGGATCAAACAGGACCAGACCGGCCTAGACCAGCTGAAAGCAGGCAAAAAGTGGTTTTGACCGGCTGAAACCAGACCAGACCAGCTCAATCCGATTTTGACCGACGTGAGCCGGTTTTGACTGGCTCAAACCAGACCACACCGTTTCAAACCGGTTTTGACTGCCTCAATTCGGTTTTGACAGGCTGAAACCAGTTTTGACCGGCTCAAGTCACTCCAGACTGGGTAAAACCGGTTTCTACCGGCTTAAACGGTTTTGACCGGATCAAACAAGACTCTACCGGCCCAGATGAGCTGAAAGCGGATCAAACAGGACCAGACCGGCCCAGACCAGCTGAAAGCAGGCCAAAAAGTGGTTTTGACCGGCTGAAACCAGACCAGACCAGCTCAAACCGATTTTGACCGACGTGAGCCGGTTTTGACTGGCTCAAACCAGACCACACCCGTTTCAAACCGGTTTTGACTGCCTCAATTCGATTTTGACAGGCTGAAACCAGTTTTGACCGGCTCAAGTCACTCCAGACTGGGTAAAACCGGTTTCTACCGGCTTAAAGCGGTTTTGACCTGATTAGACAAGCTCAAACCAGACCAGACCGGTTCAATCCAGTTTTGATCGGCACCACAAACCGGTTTTGAACAGCTTGAACCGGTTTTGACCGTCTGAAACCGGTTTTGACCGGCTCAAACCACAGCAGAACGGCTGAAACCGGTTTTGACCGGCTAAAACCGGGTTTTACCAGATGAGACCGGATCAAACCGAATCAGATCGGCCCAGACAGGCTAAAATCGGATCAAACCGTACCCGACCAGCCCAGACTGCCTAAAACTGGGCCACAAACCGGTTTTGACCGGTTCAAACCAGACCAGACCGGCTCAAACCCGTTTTGACCGGCTCAAAGCGGTTTTGACCGGATGAAACCAGACTCTACCGGCCCAGATGAGCTGAAAGCGGATCAAACAGCACCAGACCGGCCCAGACCTGCTGAAAGCGGGCCACAAAGCGGTTTTGACCGGCTGAAACCAGAGCAGAATGGCTCAAACCGGTTTTGACTGACCTGTGCCGGGTTTGACTGGCTCAAACCAGACCAGACCGGCTCAAACCAGACCAGACCGGCTCAAACCTGTTTTGACCGGGTCAAACCGGTTTTGAACTGCTCAAACCACACCAGACAGGCTGAAACTGGTTTTGACCGGCTAAAACCGGTTTTGACCGGATGAGACCGCCATCAAACCGAATCAGACGTGCCCAGACCGGCTAAAATCGGATCAAACCGGACCAGTCCGGGGCCGGACAGCCTAAAACTGGGCCACAAACCGGTTTTGACCGGTTCAAACCCGACCAGACGGCCTCAAAGCGGTTATGACCGGCTCGAACCGGTTTTGACCGGCTCACACCAGAGCAGACCGGCTCAAACCAGACCGGACCGGCTCAAAACGGTTTTGACCGGCTCAAAGCAGTTTTGACCGAATCAAACCGGTCTCGAACGGCCCAGACCAGCTGAAACTGGATCAAACCGGAGCAGACCGGCCCAGACCGGCTGAAACCAGGCCACAAACCGGTTTTGACCGGCTCAAACCACACCAGACCGGCTCTCAAACCGGTTTTGACCGGCCTCAGCCAGTTTAGACTGGCTCAAACCAGACCAGACCGGTTGAAACCGGTTTTGACTGGCTCAATCCAGTTTTGACTGGCTCAAACCACTCCAGACTGGCTAAAACCGGTTTTCACTGTCTCAAACCGGTTTTGAACTGATTAGACCGGATCAAACCGGACCAGACCAGCTCAGACAGGCTCCAATCGGTTTTGACTGGTTTCAACCAAACCAAACCGGCTCAAACCGGTTTTGACCGGCTCCAACCGGTTTTGACCGACTGAAACCAGCACAGACCGGCTCAAACCAGACCAGACCGGCTCAAACCTGTTTTGACCGCGTCAAACCTGTTTTGAAACCGGTTTTGAACTTCTCAAACCACAGCAGACCGGCTGAAACCGGTTTTGACGGGCTAAAACAGGTTTTGACCAGATGAGATCAGATCAAACCGATCAGACCGGCCCAGATCGGCTAAAATCGGATCAATCCGGACAAGACCGGCACAGACCGCTTAAACTGGGCCACAAACCGGTTTTGACCTGTTCAAACCAGACCAGACCGGCTCAAACCGGTTTTGACCGGCCTCAGCCGGTTTAGACTGGCTCAAACCAGACCAGACCGGTTGAAAACCGGTTTTGACTGGCTCAATCCGGTTTTGACTGGCTCAAACCACTCCAGACTGGCTAAAAACCGGTTTTCACTGTCTCAAACCGGTTTTGAACTGATTAGACCGGATCAAACCGGACCAGACCAGCTCAGACAGGCTCCAATCGGTTTTGACTGGTTTCAACCAAACCAAACCGGCTCAAACCGGTTTTGACCGGCTCGAACCGGTTTTGACCGACTGAAACCAGCCCAGACCGGCTCATACCAGACCAGACCGGCTCAAACCTGTTTTGACCGGGTCAAACCGGTTTTGAATTGCTCAACCCACACCAGACAGCCTGAAACCGGTTTTTGACCGGCTAAAACCGGTTTTGTCCGGATGAGACCGTATCAAACCGAATCAGACGGGCCCAGACCGGCTACAATTGGATCAAACTGGACCAGAGCGGCCCAGACCGCCTAAAACTGGGCCACAAAGCGGTTTTGACCGGTTCAAACCCGACCAGACCGGCTCAAAGCGGTTATGACCGGCTCGAACCGGTTTTGACCGGCTCAAACCAGAGCAGACCGGCTCAAACCAGACCCGACCGACTCATTGACCGGCTCAAAGCAGTTTCGACCGAATCAAACCGGACTCGAACGGCCCAGACCAGCTGAAACCGGATCAAACCGGAGCAGACCGGCCCAGACCGGCTGAAACCAGGCCACAAACCGGTTTTGACCGGCTCAAACCACACCAGACCGGCTCAAACCGGTTTTGACCGGCCTCAGCCGGTTTAGACTGGCTCAAACCAGACCAGACCGGTTGAAACCGGTTTTGACTGGCTCAATCCGGTTTTGACTGGCTCAAACCACTCCAGACTGGCTAAAACCGGTTTTCACTGTCTCAAACCGGTTTTGAACTGATTAGACCGGATCAAACCGGACCAGACCAGCTCAGACAGGCTCCAATCGGTTTTGACTGGTTTCAACCAAACCAAACCGGCTCAAACCGGTTTTGACCGGCTCCAACCGGTTTTGACCGACTGAAACCAGCCCAGACCGGCTCAAACCAGAGCAGACCGGCTCAAACCTGTTTTGACCGGGTCAAACCGGTTTTGAACTTCTCAAACCACAGCAGACCGGCTGAAACCGGTTTTGACGGGCTAAAACAGGTTTTGACCAGATGAGATCAGATCAAACCGATCAGACCAGCCCAGACCGGCTAAAATCGGATCAAACCGGACAAGACCGGCCCAGACCGCTTAAACTGGGCCACAAACCGGTTTTGACCTGTTCAAACCAGACCAGACCGTCTCAAACCGGTTTTGACCGGCTTGAACCGGTTTTGACCAGCTCAAACCAGACCAGACCGGCTCAAACCAGACCCGACCGGCTCAAACCGGTTTTGACCGCCTCAAACCGGTTTTGACCTGCTCAAACCACACCAGGCCGGCTGAAACCGGTTTTTGACCGGCTAAAACCGGTTTTCACCGGATGAGACCAGATCAAACCGAATCAGACCGGCCCAGACCGGCTAAAATCGCATCAAACGGGACCAGACCAGCCCAGACCGCCTAAAACTGGGCCACAAACCGGTTTTGAACGGTTCAAACCAGACCAGACCGGCTCAAACCGGTTTGGACCGGCTCAAAGCGGTTTTGACCGGATCAAACAAGACTCTACCGGCCCAGATGAGCTGAAAGCGGATCAAACAGGACCAGACCGGCCCAGACCAGCTGAAAGCAGGCCAAAAAGTGGTTTTGTCCGGCTGAAACCAGACCAGACCAGCTCAATCCGATTTTGACCGACGTGAGCCGGTTTTGACTGGCTCAAACCAGACCACACCGTTTCAAACCGGTTTTGACTGCCTCAATTCGGTTTTGACAGGCTGAAACCAGTTTTGACCGGCTCAAGTCACTCCAGACTGGGTAAAACCGGTTTCTACCGGCTTAAAGCGGTTTTGACCTGATTAGACAAGCTCAAACCAGACCAGACCGGTTCAATCCAGTTTTGATCGGCACAAACCGGTTTTGAACAGCTTGAACCAGTTTTGACCGTCTGAAACCGGTTTTGACCGGCTCAAACCACAGCAGAACGGCTGAAACCGGTTTTGACCGGCTAAAACCGGGTTTGACCAGATGAGACCGGATCAAACCGAATCAGACCGGCCCAGACAGGCTAAAATCGGATCAAACCGTACCCGACCAGCCCAGACTGCCTAAAACTGGGCCACAAACCGGTTTTGACCGTTTCAAACCAGACCAGACCGGCTCAAACCCGTTTTGACCGGCTCAAAGCGGTTTTGACGGATGAAACCAGACTCTACCGGCCCAGATGAGCTGAAAGCGGATCAAACAGC
This sequence comes from Chlorocebus sabaeus, assembly GCF_047675955.1. Taxonomy (NCBI): domain Eukaryota; kingdom Metazoa; phylum Chordata; class Mammalia; order Primates; family Cercopithecidae; genus Chlorocebus; species Chlorocebus sabaeus. The sequence goes on along the minus strand of NW_027327090.1, from coordinate 3,268 downwards.
ACCAGACCGGCCCAGACCTGCTGAAAGCGGGCCACAAAGCGGTTTTGACTGGCTGAAACCAGACCAGACGGCTGAAACCGGTTTTGACCAGCCTGAGAATGTTTAGAACGGCTCAAACCACAGCAGAGCCCCTCAAACCGGACCAGAGCGGCTCAAACCGGTTTTTTCCAGATGACAACGGATCAAACTGGACCAGACAAGCTCACACCGTATCCAACTGGACCAGACAGGCCCGGACCGGCTGAAACCGGATCACACTGGACCAGACCGGCCCAGATTGGCTAAAACCGGGCCAGACCGGCTCAAACTGGTTTTGACCGGCTCAAACCAGACGAGACCGGTTTGAAACCGGTTTTGACTGGCACAATCTGGTTTTGACCGGCTCAAACCACTCCAGACCGGCTAAAACCGGTTTTCACTGGCTCAAACCGGTTTTGACCTGATTAGACCGGATCAAACCGGACCAGATCGGCTCAGACAGGCTCGAATCGGTTTTGACTGGCTTCAACCAGACCAAACCGGCTCAAACCGGTTTTGACCGGCTCTAACCGGTTTTGACCAGCACAAACCAGAGCAGACCAGCTCAAACCAGACCAGACCGGCTCAAACCTGTTTTGACCGGGTCAAACCGGTTTTGAATTGCTCAACCCACACCAGACAGGCTGAAACCGGTTTTGACCGGCTAAAACCGGTTTTGACCGGATGAGACCGGATCAAACCGACTCAGACGGGCCCAGACCGGCTACAATTGGATCAAACCGGACCAGACCGGCCCAGACCGCCTAAAACTGGGCCACAAAGCGGTTTTGACCGGTTCAAACCAGACCAGACCGGCTCAAAGCGGTTATGACCGGCTCGAACCGGTTTTGACCGGCTCAAACCAGAGCAGACCGGCTCAAACCAGACCCGACCGACTCAAAACGGTTTTGACCGGCTCAAAGCAGTTTCGACCGAATCAAACCGGACTCGAACGGCCCAGACCAGCTGAAACCGGATCAAACCGGAGCAGACCAGCCCAGACCGGCTGAAACCAGGCCACAAACCGGTTTTGACCGGCTCAAACCACACCAGACCGGCTCAAACCGGTTTTGACCGGCCTCAGCCGGTTTAGACTGGCTCAAACCAGACCAGACCGGTTGAAACCGGTTTTGACTGGCTCAATCCGGTTTTGACTGGCTCAAACCACTCCAGACTGGCTAAAACCGGTTTTCACTGTCTCAAACCGGTTTTGAACTGATTAGACCGGATCAAACCGGACCAGACCAGCTCAGACAGGCTCCAATCGGTTTTGACTGGTTTCAACCAAACCAAACCGGCTCAAACCGGTTTTGACCGGCTCCAACCGGTTTTGACCGACTGAAACCAGCCCAGACCGGCTCAAACCAGAGCAGACCGGCTCAAACCTGTTTTGACCGGGTCAAACCGGTTTTGAACTTCTCAAACCACAGCAGACCGGCTGAAACCGGTTTTTGACGGGCTAAAACAGGTTTTGACCAGATGAGATCAGATCAAACCGATCAGACCGGCCCAGACCGGCTAAAATCGGATCAAACGGACAAGACCGGCCCAGACCGCTTAAACTGGGCCACAAACCGGTTTTGACCTGTTCAAACCAGACCAGACCGTCTCAAACCGGTTTTGACCGGCTTGAACCGGTTTTGACCAGCTCAAACCAGACCAGACCGGCTCAAACCAGACCCGACCGGCTCAAACCGGTTTTGACCGCCTCAAACCGGTTTTGACCTGCTCAAACCACACCAGTCCGGCTGAAACCGGTTTTGACCGGCTAAAACCGGTTTTCACCGGATGAGACCAGATCAAACCGAATCAGACCGGCCCAGACCGGCTAAAATCGCATCAAACGGGACCAGACCAGCCCAGACCGCCTAAAACTGGGCTACAAACCGGTTTTGAACGGTTCAAACCAGACCAGACCGGCTCAAACCGGTTTGGACCGGCTCAAAGCGGTTTTGACCGGATCAAACAAGACTCTACCGGCCCAGATGAGCTGAAAGCGGATCAAACAGGACCAGACCGGCCCAGACCAGCTGAAAGCAGGCCAAAAAGTGGTTTTGACCGGCTGAAACCAGACCAGAACAGCTCAAACCGATTTTGACCGACGTGAGCCGGTTTTGACTGGCTCAAACCAGACCACACCGTTTCAAACCGGTTTTGACTGCCTCAATTCGGTTTTGACAGGCTGAAACCAGTTTTGACCGGCTCAAGTCACTCCAGACTGGGTAAAACCGGTTTCTACCGGCTTAAAGCGGTTTTGACCTGATTAGACAAGCTCAAACCAGACCAGACCGGTTCAGTCCAGTTTTGATCGGCACAAACCGGTTTTGAACAGCTTGAACCGGTTTTGACCGTCTGAAACCGGTTTTGACCGGCTCAAACCACAGCAGAACGGCTGAAACCGGTTTTGACCGGCTAAAACCGGGTTTGACCAGATGAGACCGGATCAAACCGAATCAGACCGGCCCAGACAGGCTAAAATCGGATCAAACCGTACCCGACCAGCCCAGACTGCCTAAAACTGGGCCACAAACCGGTTTTGACCGGTTCAAACCAGACCAGACCGGCTCAAACCCGTTTTGACCGGCTCAAAGCGGTTTTGACCGGATGAAACCAGACTCTACCGGCCCAGATGAGCTGAAAGCGGATCAAACAGCACCAGACCAGCCCAGACCGGCTGAAAGCGGGCCACAAAGCGGTTTTGACTGGCTGAAACCAGACCAGACCGGCTGAAACCGGTTTTGACCAGTCTGAGCCGGTTTAGAACGGCTCAAACCACAGCAGAGCCCCTCAAACCGGACCAGAGCGGCTCAAACCGGTTTTTTCCAGATGACAACGGATCAAACCGGACCAGACAGGCTCACACCGTATCCAACTGGACAAGACAGCCCCGGACCGGCTGAAACCGGATCACACTGGACCAGACTGGCCCAGACTGGCTAAAACCGGGCCAGACTGGCTCAAACCGGTTTTGACCGGCTCAAACCAGACGAGACCGGTTGAAACCGATTTTGACTGGCTCAATCTGGTTTTGACCGGCTCAAACCACTCCAGACCGGCTAAAACCGGTTTTCACTGGCTCAAACCGGTTTTGACCTGATTAGACCGGATCAAACCGGACCAGATCGGCTCAGACAGGCTCGAATCGGTTTTGACTGGCTTCAACCAGACCAAACCGGCTCAAACCGGTTTTGAACGGCTCTAACCGGTTTTGACCAGCACAAACCAGGGCAGACCAGCTCAAACCAGACCA
>NW_027327089.1:0-21909 GCF_047675955.1 Chlorocebus sabaeus | reverse complement strand
CAGCCTTAGCGAAAGGCTTCTTGAAGGGAAAGATGTAACTCTCTGAGGTGAATTAACAGAACACAGAGCAGTTCCTCAGAAAGCTTCTTTCCAGTTTTGAACGGAAGATATTTCCTTTTTCATCATAGCCCTCTATGGGTTTCCAAATATCTCTTTGCCAATTCTACAAGAACAGCCTTAGGGAAAGGCTTCTTGAAGGGAACGATGTAACTCTGTGAGATGAATTAACAGAACACAGAGCAGTTTCTCAGAAAGCTTCTTTCCAGTTTTGAACGGAAGATACTTCCTTTTTCACCATAGCTCTCTATGTGCTTCCAAATATCACTTTGCCAATTCCACAAGAACAGCCTTATCGAAACTCTTCTTGAAGGGAAAGATGTAACTCTCTGAGGTGAATTAACAGAACACAGAGCAGTTTCTCAGAAAGCTTCTTTCCAGTTTTGAACGGAAGATATTTCCTTTTTCACCATAGCCCTCTAAGGGCTTCCAAATATCTCTTTGCCAATTCCACAAGAACAGCCTTAGCGAAAGGCTTCTTGAAGGGAAAGATGTAACTCTGTGAGATGAATTAACAGAACACAGAGCAGTTTCTCAGAAAGCTTCTTTCCAGTTTTGAACGGAAGATATTTCCTTTTCCACCATAGCCCTCTATGTGATTCCAAATATCCTTTTTCCAATTCCACAAGAACAGCCTTAGCGTAAAGCTTCTTGAAGGGGAGGAAGTAACTCTGTGAGATGAATTAACAGAACACAGAGCAGTTTCTCAGAAAGCTTCTTTCCAGTTTTGAACGGAAGATATTTCTTTCTTCTCCATGGCCCTCTATGGCCTTAAAAATATCCCTTTGCCAATTCTACAAGAACAGCCTTAGCGAAAGGCTTCTTGAAGGGAAAGATGTAACTCTGTGAGATGAATTAACAGAACACAGAGCCCTTTCTCAGAAAGCTTCTTTCCTGTTTTGAACGCAAGATATTTCCTTTTTCACCATAGCCCTCTATGGGCTTCCAAATATCCCTTTGACAATTCCAAAAGAACAGCCTTAGCGAAAGGCTTCTTGAAGGGATAGATGTAACTCTCTGAGGTGAATTAACAGAACACAGAGCAGTTTCTCAGAAAGCTTCTTTCCAGTTTTGAACGGAAGATATTTCCTTTTTCAAGATAGCCCTCTACGGGCTTCCAAATATCCCTTTGACAATACCACAAGAACAGCTTTAGCGAAAGGCTTCTTCAAGGGAAAGATGTAACTCTGTGAGATGAATTAACAGAACACAAAGCAGTTTCTCAGAAAGCTTCTTTCCAGTTTTGAACGGACGATATTTCCTTTCTCACCATAGCCCTCTATGGGCTTCCAAATATCTCTTTGCCAATTCCACAAGAACAGCCTTAGCGAAAGGCTTCTTGATGGGAAAGATGTAATTCTGTGAGATGAATTAACAGAACACAGAGCAGTTTCTCAAAAAGCATCTTACCAGTTTTGAACGGAAGATATTTCCTTTTTCACCATAGTCCTCTATGGGCTTCCAAATATCCCTTTGCCAATTCCACAAGAAGAGCCTTAGCGAAAGGCTTCTTGAAGGGAAAGATGTAACTCTGTGAGATGAATTAACAGAACACAGAACAGTTTCTCAGAAAGCTTCCTTCCAGTTTTGAACGGAAGATATTTCCTTTTTCACCATAGCCCTCTATGGTCTTCCAAATATCTCTTTGCCAGTTCCACAAGAACAGCCTTAGCGAAAGGCTTCTTGAAGGGAAAGATGTAACTCTGTGAGATGAATTAGCAGAACACAAAGCAGTTTCTCAGAAAGCATCTTTCCAGTTTTGAACGGAAGATATTTCCTTTTTCACCATAACCCTCTATGGGCTTAAAATATCCCATTGCCAATTCCACAAGAACAGCCTTAGCGTAAGGCTTCTTGAAGGGTACGATGTAACTCTGTGAGATGAATTAACAGAACACAGAGCAGTTTCTCAGAAAGCTTCTTTCCAGTTTTGAATGGAAGATATTTCCTTTTTCACCATAGCCCTCCATGGGCTTCCAAATATCTCTTTCCCAATTCCACAAGAACAGCCTTAGGGAAAGGCTTCTTGAAGGGAAAGATGTAACTCTGTGAGATGAATTAACAGAACACAGAGCAGTTTCTCAGAAAGCTTCTTTCCAGTTTTGAACGGAAGATATTTCCTTTTTCACCCTAGCCCTCTATGGGCTTCCAAATATCCCTTTGCCAATTAAACAAGAACAGCCTTAGCGAAAGGCTTCTTGAAGGGAAACATGTAACTCTGTGAGATGAATTAACAGAACACAGAGCAGTTTCTCAGAAAGCTTCTTTCCAGTTTTGAACGGAAGATATTTTCTTTTTCACCATAGCCCTCTACGGTCTTCTAAATATCTCTTTGCCAATTCCACAAGAACAGACTTAGCGAAAGGCTTCTTGAAGGGAAAGATGTAACTCTGTGAGATGAATTAACAGAACACAAAGCAGTTTCTCAGAAAGCTTCTTTCCAGTTTTGAACGGAAGATATTTCCTTTCTCACCATAGCCCTCTATGGGATTCCAAATATCTCTTTGCCAATTCCACAAGAACAGCCTTAGCGAAAGGCTTCTTGAAGGGAAAGATGTAACTCTGTGAGATGAATTATCAGAACACGGAGCAGTTTCTCAGAAAGCTTCTTACCAGTATTGAACGGAAGATATTTCCTTTTTCACCATAGCCCTCTATGGGCTTCCAAATATCCCTTTGCCAATTCCACAAGAATAGCCTTAGCGAAAGGCTTCTTGAAGGGAAAGATGTAACTCTGTGAGATGAATTAACAGAACACTGAACAGTTTCTCAGAAAGCTTCTTTCCAGTTTTGAACGGAAGATATTTCCTTTTTCACCATAGCCCTCTAAGGGCTTCCAAATATCTCTTTGCCAGTTCCACAAGAACAGCCTTAGCGAAAGGCTTCTTGAAGGGAAAGATGTAACTCTGTGAGATGAATTAACAGAACACAGAGCAGTTTCTCAGAAAGCTTCTTTGCAGTTTTGAACGGAAGATATTTCCTTTTTCACCATAGCCCTCTATGGGCTTCCAAATATCCCTTTGCCAATTCCACAAGAACAGCCATAGCGTAAAGCTTCTTGAAGGGAAAGATGTAACTCTGTGAGATGAATTAACAGAACACAGAGCAGTTTCTCAGAAAGCTTCTTTCCAGTTTTGAACGGAAGATATTTCCTTTTTCACCATAGCCCTCTATTGGCTTCCAAATATCCCTTTGACAATTCCACAAGAACAGCCTTAGCGAAAGGCTTCTTGAAGGGAAAGATGTAACTCTGTGCGATGAATTAACAGAACACAAAGCAGTTTCTCAGAAAGCTTCTTTCCAGTTTTGAACGGAAGATATTTCCTTTCTCACCATAGCCCTCTATGGGCTTCCAAATATCTCTTTGCCAATTCCACAAGAACAGCCTTAGCGAAAGGCTTCTTGATGGGAAAGATGTAACTCTGTGAGATGAATTAACAGAACACAGAGCAGTTTCTCAGAAAGCTTCTTACCAGTTTTGAACGGAAGAGATTTCCTTTTTCACCATAGCCCTCTATGGGCTTCAAATATCCCTTTGCCAATTCCACAAGAACAGCCTTAGCGTAAGGCTTCTTGAAGGGAACGATGTAACTCTGTGAGATGAATTAACAGAACACAGAGCAGTTTCTCAGAAAGCTTCTTTCCAGTTTTGAATGGAAGATATTTCCTTTTTCACCATAGCCCTCCATGGGCTTCCAAATATCTCTTTCCCAATTCCACAAGAACAGCCTTAGGGAAAGGCTTCTTGAAGGGAAAGATGTAACTCTGTGAGATGAATTAACAGAACACAGAGCAGATTCTCAGAAAGCTTCTTTCCAGTTTTGAACGGAAGATATTTCCTTTTTCACCATAGCCCTCTAAGGGCTGCCAAATATCTCTTTGCCAATTCCAAAAGAACAGCCTTAGCGAAAGGCTTCTTGAAGGGAAACATGTAACTCTGTGAGATGAATTAACAGAACACAGAGCAGTTTCTCAGAAAGCTTTTTTCCAGTTTTAAACGGAAGATATTTCCTTTTGCACCAAAGCCCTCTATGGGCTTCCAAATATCCTTTTTCCAATTCCACAAGAACAGCCTTAGCGTAAAGCTTCTTGAAGGGAAAGAAATAACTCTGTGAGATGAATTAACAGAACACAGAGCAGTTTCTCAGAAAGCTTCTTTCCAGTTTTGAACGGAAGATATTTCCTTTTCCACCATAGCCCTGTATGTGATTCCAAATATCCTTTTTCCAATTCCACAAGAACAGCCTTAGCGTAAAGCTTCTTGAAGGGGAGGAAGTAACTCTGTGAGATGAATTAACAGAACACAGAGCAGTTTCTCAGAAAGCTTCTTTCCAATTTTGAACGGAAGATATTTCCTTTTTCACCATAGCCCTCTATGGGCTTCCAAATATCTCTTTGCCAATTCCACAAGAACAGCCTTAGCGAAAGGCTTCTTGAAGGGAAAGATGTAACTCTGTGAGATGAATTAACAGAACACAGAGCAGTTTCTCAGAAAGCTTCTTTCCAGTTTTGAACGGAAGATATTTCCTTTTTCACCATAGCCCTCTATGGGCTTCCAAATATCCCTTTGCCAATTCCACAAGAACAGCCATAGCGTAAAGCTTCTTGAAGGGAAAGATGTAACTCTGTCCGATGAATTAACAGAACACAGAGCAGTTTCTCAGAAAGCTTCTTTCCAGTTTTGAACGGAAGATATTTCCTTTTTCACCATAGCCCTCTATGGGCTTCCAAATATCCCTTTGACAATTCCACAAGAACAGCCTTAGCGAAAGGCTTCTTGAAGGGAAAGATGTAACTCTGTGCGATGAATTAACAGAACACAAAGCAGTTTCTCAGAAAGCTTCTTTCCAGTTTTGAACGGAAGATATTTCCTTTCTCACCATAGCCCTCTATGGGCTTCCAAATATCTCTTTGCCAATTCCACAAGAACAGCCTTAGCGAAAGGCTTCTTGATGGGAAAGATGTAACTCTGTGAGATGAATTAACAGAACACAGAGCAGTTTCTCAGAAAGCTTCTTACCAGTTTTGAACGGAAGATATTTCCTTTTTCACCATAGCCCTCTATGGGCTTCCATATATCCCTTTGCCAATTCCACAAGAAGAGCCTTAGCGAAAGGCTTCTTGAAGGGAAAGATGTAACTCTGTGAGATGAATTAACAGAACACAGAACAGTTTCTCAGAAAGCTTCTTTCCAGTTTTGAACGGAAGATATTTCCTTTTTCACCATAGCCCTCTATGGGCTTCCAAATATCTCTTTGCCAGTTCCACAAGAACAGCCTTAGCGAAAGGCTTCTTGAAGGGAAAGATGTAACTCTGTGAGATGAATTAACAGAACACAGAGCAGTTTCTCAGAAAGCTTCTTTCCAGTTTTGAACGGAAGATACTTCCTTTTTCACCATAGCCCTCTATGGGCTTCAAATATCCCTTTGCCAATTCCACAAGAACAGCCTTAGCGTAAGGCTTCTTGAAGGGAACGATGTAACTCTGTGAGATGAATTAACAGAACACAGAGCAGTTTCTCAGAAAGCTTCTTTCCAGTTTTGAATGGAAGATATTTCCTTTTTCACCATAGCCCTCCATGGGCTTCCAAATATCTCTTTCCCAATTCCACAAGAACAGCCTTAGGGAAAGGCTTCTTGAAGGGAAAGATGTAACTCTGTGAGATGAATTAACAGAACACAGAGCAGATTCTCAGAAAGCTTCTTTCCAGTTTTGAACGGAAGATATTTCCTTTTTCACCATAGCCCTCTAAGGGCTGCCAAATATCTCTTTGCCAATTCCAAAAGAACAGCCTTAGCGAAAGGCTTCTTGAAGGGAAACATGTAAATCTGTGAGATGAATTAACAGAACACAGAGCAGTTTCTCAGAAAGCTTTTTTCCAGTTTTAAACGGAAGATATTTCCTTTTTCACCAAAGCCCTCTATGGGCTTCCAAATATCCTTTTTCCAATTCCACAAGAACAGCCTTAGCGTAAAGCTTCTTGAAGGGAAAGAAATAACTCTGTGAGATGAATTAACAGAACACAGAGCAGTTTCTCAGAAAGCTTCTTTCCAGTTTTGAACGGAAGATACTTCCTTTTCCACCATAGCCCTGTATGTGATTCCAAATATCCTTTTTCCAATTCCACAAGAACAGCCTTAGCGTAAAGCTTCTTGAAGGGGAGGAAGTAACTCTGTGAGATGAATTAACAGAACACAGAGCAGTTTCTCAGAAAGCTTCTTTCCAGTTTTGAACGGAAGATATTTCTTTCTTCTCCATGGCCCTCTATGGCCTTAAAAATATCCCTTTGCCAATTCTACAAGAACAGCCTTAGCGAAAGGCTTCTTGAAGGGAAAGATGTAACTCTGTGAGATGAATTAACAGAACACAGAACCGTTTCTCAGAAAGCTTCTTTCCTGTTTTGAACGCAAGATATTTCCTTTTTCACCATAGCCCTCTATGGGCTTCCAAATATCCCTTTGACAATTCCAAAAGAACAGCCTTAGCGAAAGGCTTCTTGAAGGGATAGATGTAACTCTCTGAGGTGAATTAACAGAACACAGAGCAGTTTCTCAGAAAGCTTCTTTCCAGTTTTGAACGGAAGATATTTCCTTTTTCACCATAGCCCTCTATGGGCTTCCAAATATCCTTTTTCCAATTCCACAAGAACAGCCTTAGCGTAAAGCTTCTTGAAGGGGAGGAAGTAACTCTGTGAGATGAATTAACAGAACACAGAGCAGTTTCTCAGAAAGCTTCTTTCCAATTTTGAACGGAAGATATTTCCTTTTTCACCATAGCCCTCTATGGGCTTCCAAATATCTCTTTGCCAATTCCACAAGAACAGCCTTAGCGAAAGGCTTCTTGAAGGGAAAGATGTAACTCTGTGAGATGAATTAACAGAACACAGAGCAGTTTCTCAGAAAGCTTCTTTCCAGTTTTGAACGGAAGATACTTCCTTTTTCACCATAGCCCTCTATGGGCTTTCAAATATCCCTTTACAAATTCCACAAGAACAGATTTAGCGAAAGGCTACTTGAAGGGAAAGATGTAACTCTGTGAGATGAATTTACAGAACACAGAGCAGTTTCTCAGAGAGCTTCTTTCCAGTTTTGAACGGAAGATATTTCCTTTTTCACCATAGCCCTCTATGGGCTTCCAAATATAACTTTGCCAATTCCACAAGAACAGCCTTAGCGAAAGGCTTCTTGAAGGGAAAGATGTAACTCTGTGAGATGAATTAACAGAACACAGAGCAGTTTCTCAGAAAGATTCTTTCCACTTTTGAACGGAAGATATTTCCTTTTTCACCATAGCCCTCTACGGGCTTCCAAATATCTCTTTGCCAATTCCTCAAGAACAGCCTTATCGAAAGGCTTCATGAAGGGAAAGATGTAACTCTGTGAGATGAATTAACAGAACACAACGCAGTTTCTCCGAAAGCTTCTTTCCAGTTTTGAACGGAAGATATTTCCTTTTTCACCATAGCCCTCTATGGGCTTCAAAATACCCCTTTGAAAATTCCAAAAGAACAGACTTAGCGATAATCTTCTTGAAGGGAAAGATGTAACTCTGTGAGATTAATTGACAGAACACAGAGCAGTTTCTCAGAAGGCTTCTTTCCAGTTTTGAACGGAAGATATTTCCTTTTTCACCATAGCCCTCTATGGTCATCCAAATATCTCTTTGCCAATTCCACAAGAATAGCCTTAGCGAAAGGCTTCTTGAAGGGAAAGATGTAACTCTGTGAGATGAATTAACAGAACACAGAGCAGTTTCTCAGAAAGCTTCTTACCAGTTTTGAACGGAAGATATTTCCTTTTTCACCATAGCCCTCTATGGGCTTCCAAATATCCCTTTGACAATTCCAAAAGAACAGCCTTAGCGAAAGGCTTCTTGAAGGGAAAGATGTAACTCCGTGAGATGAATTAACAGAACACAGACCAGTTTCTCAGAAAGCTTCTTTCCAGTTTTGAACGGAAGATATTTCCTTTTTCACCATAGCCCTCTATGGTCTTCCAAATATCTCTTTGCCATTTCCACAAGAACAGCCTTAGCGAAAGGCTTCTTGAAGGGAAAGATGTAACTCTGTGAGATGAATTAACAAAACACAGAGCAGTTTCTCAGAAAGCTTCTTTCTAGTTTTGAACGGAAGATATTTCCTTTTTCACCATAGCCCTCTATGGGCTTCCAAATATCAGTTTGCCAATTCCACAGCGACAGCCTTAGCGAAAGGCTTCTTCAAGGAAAAGATGTAACTCTGTGAGGTGAATTAACAGAACACAGAACAGTTTCTCAGAAAGCTTCTTTCCAGTTTTGAACGGAAGATATTTCCTTTTTCACCATAGCCCTCTATGGGCTTCCAAATATCCCTTTGCCAATCCACAAGAACAGCCTTAGCGAAAGGCTTCTTGAAGGGAAAGATGTAACTCTGTGAGATGAATTAACACAACACAGAGCAGTTTCTCAGATAGCTTCTTTCCAGTTTTGAACGGAAGATATTTCCTTTTTCACCGTAGACCTCTATGGGCTTCCAAATATCAGTTTCCAAATCCACAGCGACAGCCTTAGCGAAAGGCTTCCTGAAGGGAAAGATGTAACTCTGTGAGATGAATTAACGGAACACAGAGCAATTTCTCAGAAAGCTTCTTTCCAGTTTTGAACGGAAGATATTTCCTTTTTCACCATAGCCCTCTATGGGCTTCCAAATATCCCTTTGACAATTCCAAAAGAACAGCCTTAGCGAAAGGCTTCTTGAAGGGAAAGATGTAACTCTCTGAGGTGAATGAACAGAACACAGAGCAGTTTCTCAGAAAGATTCTTTCCAGTTTTGAACGGAAGATATTTCCTTTTTCACCATAGCCCTCTATGGGCTTCCAAATATCCCTTTGCCAATTCCACAAGAACAGCCTTAGCAAAAGGCTTCTTGAAGGGAAAGATGTAACTCTGTGAGATGAATTAACAGAACACAGAGCAGTTTCTCAGAAAGCTTCTTTCCTGTTTTGAACGGAAGATATTTTCTTTTTCACCATAGCCCTCTACGGTCTTCTAAATATCTCTTTGCCAATTCCACAAGAACAGACTTAGCGAAAGGCTTCTTGAAGGGAAAGATGTAACTCTGTGAGATGAATTAACAAAACACAAAGCAGTTTCTCAGAAAGCTTCTTTCCAGTTTTGAACGGAAGATATTTCCTTTCTCACCATAGCCCTCTATGGGATTCCAAATATCTCTTTGCCAATTCCACAAGAACAGCCTTAGCGAAAGGCTTCTTGAAGGGAAAGATGTAACTCTGTGAGATGAATTATGAGAACACAGAGCAGTTTCTCAGAAATCTTCTTACCAGTATTGAACGGAAGATATTCCCTTTTTCACCATATCCCTCTATGGGCTTCCAAATATACCTTTGCCAATTCCACAAGAAAAGCCTTAGCGAAAGGCTTCTTGAAGGGAAAGATGTAACTCTGTGAGATGAATTAACAGAACACTGAACAGTTTCTCAGAAAGCTTCTTTCCAGTTTTGAACGGAAGATATTTCCTTTTTCACCATAGCCCTCTAAGGGCTTCCAAATATCTCTTTGCCAGTTCCACAAGAACAGCCTTAGCGAAAGGCTTCTTGAAGGGAAAGATGTAACTCTGTGAGATGAATTAACAGAACACAGAGCAGTTTCTCAGAAAGCTTCTTTCCAGTTTTGAACGGAAGATATTTCCTTTTTCACCATAGCCCTCTATGGGCTTCCAAATATCCCTTTGCCAATTCCACAAGAACAGCCATAGCGTAAAGCTTCTTGAAGGGAAAGATGTAACTCTGTGAGATGAATTAACAGAACACAGAGCAGTTTCTCAGAAAGCTTCTTTCCAGTTTTGAATGGAAGATATTTCCTTTTTCACCATAGCCCTCCATGGTCTTCCAAATATCTGTTTCCCAATTCCACAAGAACAGCCTTAGGGAAAGGCTTCTTGAAGGGAAAGATGTAACTCTGTGAGATGAATTAACAGAACACAGAGCAGTTTCTCAGAAAGCTTCTTTCCAGTTTTGAACGGAAGATATTTCCTTTTTCACCCTAGCCCTCTATGGGCTTCCAAATATCCCTTTGCCAATTCCACAAGAACAGCCTTAGCGAAAGGCTTCTTGAAGGGAAATATGTAACTCTGTGAGCTGAATTAACAGAACACAGAGCAGTTTCTCAGAAAGCTTCTTTCCAGTTTTGAACGGAAGATATTTCCTTTTTCACCACAACCCTCTATGGGCTTCCAAATATCCCTTTGCCAATTCCACAAGAACAGCCTTAGCGAAAGGCTTCTTGAAATGAAACATGTAACTCTGTGAGATGAATTAACAGAACACAGAGCAGTTTCTCAGAAAGCTTCTTTCCAATTTTGAACGGAAGATATTTCCTTTTTCACCATAGCCCTCTATGGCCTCCAAATATCCCTTTGCCAATTCCACAAGAAGAGCCTTAGCGAAAGGCTTCTTGAAGGGAAAGATGTAACTCTGTGAGATGAATTAACAGAACACAGAACAGTTTCTCAGAAAGCTTCTTTCCAGTTCTGAACGGAAGATATTTCCTTCTTCACCATAGCCCTCTATGGGCTTCCAAATATCTCTCTGCCAGTTCCACAAGAAAAGCCTTAGCGAAAGGCTTCTTGAAGGGAAAGATGTAACTCTGTGAGATGAATTAACAGAACACAGAGCAGTTTCTCAGAAAGCTTCTTTCCAGTTTTGAACGGAAGATATTTCTTTTTTCACCATAGCCCTCTATGGGCTTCAAATATCCCTTTGCCAATTCCACAAGAACAGCCTTAGCGTAAAGCTTCTTGAAGGGAACGATGTAACTCTGTGAGATGAATTAACAGAACACAGAGCAGTTTCTCAGAAAGCTTCTTTCCAGTTTTGAATGGAAGATATTTCCTTTTTCACCATAGCCCTCCATGGGCTTCCAAATATCTCTTTCCCAATTCCACAAGAACAGCCTTAGCGAAAGGCTTCTTGAAGGGAAAGATGTAACTCTGTGAGATGAATTAACAGAACACAGAGCAGATTCTCAGAAAGCTTCTTTCCAGTTTTGAACGGAAGATATTTCCTTTTTCACCCTAGCCCTCTATGGGCTTCCAAATATCCCTTTGCCAATTCCACAAGAACAGCCTTAGCGAAAGGCTTCTTGAAGGGAAAGATGTAACTCTGTGAGATGAATTAACAGAACACAGAGCAGTTTCTCAGAAAGCTTCTTTCCAGTTTTGAACGGAAGATATTTCCTTTTTCACCATAGCCCTCTATGGGCTTCCAAATATCCCTTTGACAATTCCAAAAGAACAGCCTTAGCGAAAGGCTTCTTGAAGGGAAAGATGTAACTCTCTGAGGTGAATTAACAGAACACAGAGCAGTATCTCAGAAAGCTTCTTTCCAGTTTTGAACGGAAGATATTTCCTTTTTCACCATAGCCCTCTATGGGCTTCCAAATATAACTTTGCCAATTCCACAAGAACAGCCTTAGCGAAAGGCTTTTTGAAGGAAAAGATGTAACTCTGTGAGATGAATTAACAGAACACAGAGCAGTTTCTCAGAAAGCTTCTTTCCACTTTTGAACGGAAGATATTTTCTTTTTCACCATAGCCCTCTACGGGCTTCCAAATATCCCTTTGCCAATTCCTCAAGAACAGCCTTAGCGAAAGGCTTCTTGAAGGGATAGATGTAACTCTGTGAGATGAATTAACAGAACACAACGCAGTTTCTCCGAAAGCTTCTTTCCAGTTTTGAACGGAAGATATTTCCTTTTTCACCATAGCCCTCTATGGGCTTCAAAATACCCCTTTGAAAATTCCAAAAGGACAGACTTAGCGATAATCTTCTTGAAGGGAAAGATGTAGCTCTGTGAGATGAATTAACAGAACACAAAGCAGTTTCTCAGAAAGCTTCTTTCCTGTTTTGAACGGAAGATATTTCCTTTTTCACCATAGCCCTCTATGGGCTTCCAAATATCCCTTTGCCAATTCCACAGCGACAGCCTTAGCGAAAGGCTTCTTGAAGGGAAAGATGTAACTCTGTGAGATGAATTAACAGAACACAGAGCAGTTTCTCAGAAAGCTTCTTTCCAGTTTTGAACTTTTCACCATAGCCCTCTATGGGCTTCCAAATATCCTTTTTCCAATTCCACAAGAACAGCCTTAGCGTAAAGCTTCTTGAAGGGAAAGAAGTAACTCTGTGAGATGAATTAACAGAACACATAGCAGTTTCTCCGAAAGCTTCTTTCCAGTTTTGAACGGAAGATATTTCCTTTTTCACCATAGCCCTCTATGGTCATCCAAATATCTCTTTGCCAATTCCACAAGAATAGCCTTAGCGAAAGGCTTCTTGAAGGGAAAGATGTAACTGTGTGAGATGAATTAACAGAACACAGAGCAGTTTCTCAGAAAGCTTCTTACCAGTTTTGAACGGAAGATATTTCCTTTTTCACCATAGCCCTCTATGGGCTTCCAAATATCCCTTTGCCAATTCCACAAGAACAGCCTTAGCGAAAGGCTTCTTGAAGGGAAAGATGTAACTCCGTGAGATGAATTAACAGAACACAGACCAGTTTCTCAGAAAGCTTCTTTCCAGTTTTGAACGGAAGATATTTCCTTTTTCACCATAGCCCTCTATGGGCTTCCAAATATCCCTTTGACAATTCCACTAGAACAGCCTTAGCGAAAGGCTTCTTGAAGGGAAAGATGTAACTCTGTGAGATGAATTAACAGAACACAAAGCAGTTTCTCAGAAAGTTTCTTTCCAGTTTTGAACGGACGATATTTCCTTTCTCACCATAGCCCTCTATGGGCTTCCAAATATCTCTTTGCCAATTCCACAAGAACAGCCTTAGCGAAAGGCTTCTTGATGGGAAAGATGTAACTCTGTGAGATGAATTAACAGAACACAGAGCAGTTTCTCAGAAAGCTTCTTACCAGTTTTGAACGGAAGATATTTCCTTTTTCACCATAGCCCTCTATGGGCTTCCAAATATCCCTTTGCCAATTCCACAAGAAGAGCCTTAGCGAAAGGCTTCTTGAAGGGAAATATGTAACTCTGTGAGATGAATTAACAGAACACAGAACAGTTTCTCAGAAAGCTTCTTTCCTGTTTTGAACGGAAGATATTTCCTTTTTCACCATAGCCCTCTATGGTCTTCCAAATATCTCTTTGCCAGTTCCCCAAGAACAGCCTTAGCGAAAGGCTTCTTGAAGGGAAAGATGTAACTCTGTGAGATGAATTAACAGAACACAGAGCAGTTTCTCAGAAAGCTTCTTTCCAGTTTTGAACGGAAGATATTTCCTTTTTCACCATAGCCCTCTATGGGCTTCAAATATCCCTTTGCCAATTCCACAAGAACAGCCTTAGCGTAAAACTTCTTGAAGGGAAAGATGTAACTCTGTGAGATGAATTAACAGAACACAGAGTAGTTTCTCAGAAAGATTCTTTCCATTTTGAATGTAAGATATTTCCTTTTTCACCATAGCCCTCCATGGGCTTCCAAATATCTCTTTCCCAATTCCACAAGAACAGCCTTAGGGAAAGGCTTCTTGAAAGGAAAGATGTAACTCTGTGAGATGAATTAACAGAACACAGAGCAGTTTCTCAGAAAGCTTCTTTCCAGTTTTGAACGGAAGATATTTCCTTTTTCACCCTAGCCCACTATGGGCTTCCAAATATCCCTTTGCCAATTCCACAAGAACAGCCTTAGCGAAAGGCTTCTTGAAGGGAAAGATGTAACTCTGTGAGATGAATTAACAGAACACAGAGCAGTTTCTCAGAAAGCTTATTTCCAGTTTTGAACGGAAGATATTTCCTTTTTCAACATAGCCCTCTATGGGCTTCCAAATATCTCTTTGCCAATTCCACAAGAACAGCCTTAGCGAAAGGCTTCTTGAAGGGAAAGATGTAACTCTGTGAGATGAATTAACAAAACACAGAGCAGTTTCTCAGAAAGCTTCTTTCCAGTTTTGAACGGAAGATATTTCCTTTTTCACCATAGCCCTCTATGGGCTTCAAAATATCGCTTTTCCAATTCCACAAGAACAGCCTTAGCGTAAAGCTCCTTGAAGGGAAAGAAGTAACTCTGGGAGATGATTAACAGAACACAGAGCAGTTTGTCAGAAAGCTTCTTTCCAGTTTTGAACGGAAGATATTTCTTTCTTCACCATGGCCCTCTATGGGCTTCCAAATATCCCTTTGCCAATTCTGCAAGAACAGCCTTAGCGAAAGGCTTCTTGAAGGGAAAGATGTAACTCTGTGAGATGAATTAACAGAACACAGAGGAGTTTCTCAGATAGCTTCTTTCCAGTTTTGAACGGAAGATATTTCCTTTTTCACCATAGCCCTCTAAGGGCTTCCAAATATCAGTTTGGCAATTCCACAGCGGCAGACTTAGCGAAAGGCTTCTTGAAGGGAAAGATGTAACTCTGTGAGATGAATTAACAGAACACAGAGCAGTTTCTCAGAAAGCTTCTTTCCAGTTTTGAACGGAAGATATTTCCTTTTTCACCATAGCTCTCTATGTTCTTCCAAATATCTTTGACAATTCCAAAAGAACAGCCTTAAGGAAAGGCTTCTTGAAGGGAAAGATGTAACTCTCTGAGGTGAATTAACAGAACACAGAGCAGTTTCTCAGAAAGCTTCTTTCCAGTTTTGAACGGAAGATATTTCCTTTTTCACCATAGCCCTCTAAGGGCTTCCAAATATCTCTTTGCCAATTCCAAAAGAACAGCCTTAGCGAAAGGCTTCTTGAAGGGAAACATGTAACTCTGTGAGATGAATTAACAGAACACAGAGCAGTTTCTCAGAAAGCTTTTTTCCAGTTTTAAACGGAAGATATTTCCTTTTTCACCAAAGCCCTCTATGGGCTTCCAAATATCCTTTTTCCAATTCTACAAGAACAGCCTTAGCGTAAAGCTTCTTGAAGGGAAAGAAGTAACTCTGTGAGATGAATTAACAGAACACAGAGTAGTTTCTCAGAAAGCTTCTTTCCAGTTTCGAACGGAAGATATTTCTTTCTTCACCATGGCCCTCTATGGGCTTCCAAATATCCCTTTGCCAATTCTACAAGAACAGCCTTAGCGAAAGGCTTCTTGAAGGGAAAGATGTAACTCTGTGAGATGAATTAACAGAACACAGAGCAGTTTCTCAGAAAGCTTCTTTCCAGTTTTGAACGGAAGAAATTTCCTTTTTCACCATAGCCCTCTATGGGCTTCCAAATATCCCTTTGACAATTCCAAAAGAACAGCCTTAGCGAAAGGCTTCTTGAAGGGAAAGATGTAACTCTCTCTGAGGTGAATTAACAGAACACAGAGCAGTTTCTCAGAAAGCTTCTTTCCAGTTTTGAACGGAAGATATTTCCTTTTTCAACATAGCCCTCTATGGGCTTCCAAATATCTCTTTGCCAATTCCACAAGAACAGCCTGAGCGAAAGGCTTCTTGAAGAGAAAGATGTAACTCTGTGAGATGAATTAACAGAACACAGAGCAGTTTCTCAGAAAGCTTCTTTCCAGTTTTGAGCGGAAGATACTTCCTTTTTCACCATAGCCCTCTATGGGCTTCCAAATATCCCTTTGCCAATTCCACAAGAACAGCCTTATCGAAAGGCTTCTTGAAGGGAAAGATGTAACTCTCTGAGGTGAATTAACAGAACACAGAGCAGTTTCACAGAAAGCTTCTTTCCAGTTTTGAACGGAAGATATTTCCTTTTTCACCATAGCCCTCTAAGGGCTTCCAAATATCTCTTTGCCAATTCCACAAGAACAGCCTTAGCGAAAGGCTTCTTGAAGGAAAAGATGTAACTCTGTGAGATGAATTAACAGAACACAGAGCAGTTTCTCAGAAAGCTTCTTTCCAGTTTTGAAAGGAAGATATTTCCTTTTCCACCATAGCCCTCTATGGGATTCCAAATATCCTTTTTCCAATTCCACAAGAACAGCCTTAGCGTAAAGCTTCTTGAAGGGGAGGAAGTAACTCTGTGAGATGAATTAACAGAACACAGAGCAGTTTCTCCGAAAGCTTCTTTCCAATTTTGAACGGAAGATATTTCCTTTTTCACCATAGCCCTCTATGGGCTTCCAAATATCTCTTTGCCAATTCCACAAGAACAGCCTTAGCGAAAGGCTTCTTGAAGGGAAAGATGTAACTCTGTGAGATGAATTAACAGAACACAGAGCAGTTTCTGAGAAAGCTTCTTTCCAGTTTTGAACGGAAGATACTTACTTTTTCACCATAGCCCTCTATGGGCTTCCAAATATCCCTTTGCCAATTCCACAAGAACAGATTTAGCGAAAGGCTACTTGAAGGGAAAGATGTAACTCTGCGAGATGAATTAACAGAACACAGAGCAGTTTCTCAGAGAGCTTCTTTCCAGTTTTGAACGGAAGATATTTCCTTTTTCACCATAGCCCTCTATGGGCTTCCAAATATAACTTTGCCAATTCCACAAGAACAGCCTTAGCGAAAGGCTTCTTGAAGGAAAAGATGTAACTCTGTGAGATGAATTAACAGAACACAGAGCAGTTTCTCAGAAAGCTTCTTTCTACTTTTGAACGGAAGATATTTCCTTTTTCACCATAGCCCTCTACGGGCTTCCAAATATCCCTTTGCCAATTCCTCAAGAACAGCCTTAGCGAAAGGCTACTTGAAGGGATAGATGTAACTCTGTGAGATGAATTAACAGAACACAACGCAGTTTCTCCGAAAACTTCTTTCCAGTTTTGAACGGAAGATATTTCCTTTTTCACCATACCCCTCTATGGGCTTCAAAATACCCCTTTGAAAATTCCAAAAGAACAGACGTAGCGATAATCTTCTTGAAGGGAAAGATGTAACTCTGTGAGATGAATTGACAGAACACAGAGCAGTTTCTCAGAAGGCTTCTTTCCAGTTTTGAACGGAAGATATTTCCTTTTTCACCATAGCCCTCTAAGGGCTTCCAAATATCCCTTTCCCAATTCCACAGCGACAGCCTTAGCGAAAGGCTTCTTGAAGGGAAAGATGTAACTCTGTGAGATGAATTAACAGAACACAGAGCAGTTTCTCAGAAAGCTTCTTTCCATTTTTGAACTTTTCACCATAGCCCTCTATGGGCTTCCAAATATCCTTTTTCCAATTCCACAAGAACAGCCTTAGCGTAAAGCTTCTTGAAGGGAAAGAAGTAACTCTGTGAGATGAATTAACAGAACACAGAGCAGTTTCTCAGAAAGCTTCTTTCCAGTTTTGAACGGAAGATATTTCTTTCTTCACCATGGCCCTCTACGGACTTCCAAATATCCCTTTGCAAATTCCACAAGAACAGCCTTAGCGAAAGGCTTCTTGAAGGGAAAGATGTAACTCTGTGAGATGAATTAACAGAACACAGAACAGTTTCTCAGAAAGCTTCTTTCCAGTTTTGAACGGAAGATATTTCCTTTTTCACCATAGCCCTACATGGGCTTCCAAATATGTCTTTGCCAATTCCACAAGAACAGCCTTAGCGAAAGGCTTCTTGAAGGGAAAGATGTAACTGTGTGAGATGAATTAACAGAACACAAAGCAGTTTCTCAGAAAGCTTCTTTCCAGTTTTGAACGGAAGATATTTCCTTTTTCACCGTAGCCCTCTATGGGCTTCCAAATATCTCTTTGCCAATTCCACAAGAACAGCCTTAGCGAAAGGCTTCTTGAAGGGAAAGATGTAACTCTGTGAGATGAATTAACAGAACACAGAGCAGTTTCTCAGAAAGCTTCTTTCCAGTTTTGAACGGAAGATACTTCCTTTTTCACCATAGCCCTCTATGGGCTTCCAAATATCCCTTTGCCAATTCCACAAGAACAGATTTAGCGAAAGGCTACTTGAAGGGAAAGATGTAACTCTGTGAGATGAATTAACAGAACACAGAGCAGTTTCTCAGAGAGCTTCTTTCCAGTTTTGAACGGAAGATATTTCCTTTTTCACCATAGCCCTCTATGGGCTTCCAAATATAACTTTGCCAATTCCACAAGAACAGCCTTAGCGAAAGGCTTCTTGAAGGAAAAGATGTAACTCTGTGAGATGAATTAACAGAACACAGAGCAGTTTCTCAGAAAGCTTCTTTCCAGTTTTGAATGGAAGATATTTCCTTTTTCACCATAGCCCTCCATAGGCGTCCAAATATCACTTTCCCAATTCCACAAGAACAGCCTTAGGGAAAGGCTTCTTGAAGGGAAAGATGTAACTCTGTGTGATGAATTAACAGAACACAGAGCAGTTTCTCAGAAAGCTTCTTTCCAGTTTTGAACGGAAGATATTTCCTTTTTCACCCTAGCCATCTATGGGCTTCCAAATATCCCTTTGCCAATTCTGCAAGAACAGCCTTAGCGAAAGGCTTCTTGAAGGGAAAGATGTAACTCTGTGAGATGAATTAACAGAACACAGAGGAGTTTCTCAGATAGCTTCTTTCCAGTTTTGAACGGAAGATATTTCCTTTTTCACCCTAGCCCTCTAAGGGCTTCCAAATATCAGTTTGGCAATTCCACAGCGGCAGACTTAGCGAAAGGCTTCTTGAAGGGAAAGATGTAACTCTGTGAGATGAATTAACAGAACACAGAGCAGTTTCTCAGAAAGCTTCTTTCCAGTTTTGAACGGAAGATATTTCCTTTTTCACCATAGCCCTCTATGGGCTTCCAAATATCTTTGACAATTCCAAAAGAACAGCCTTAGCGAAAGGCTTCTTGAAGGAAAAGATGTAACTCTCTGAGGTGAATTAACAGAACACAGAGCAGTTTCTCAGAAAGCTTCTTTGCAGTTTTGAACGGAAGATATTTCCTTTTTCACCATAGCCCTCTAAGGGCTTCCAAATATCTCTTCGCCAATTCCAAAAGAACAGCCTTAGCGAAAGGCTTCTTGAAGGGAAACATGTAACTCTGTGAGATGAATTAACAGAACACAGAGCAGTTTCTCAGAAAGCTTTTTTCCAGTTTTAAACGGAAGATATTTCCTTTTTCACCAAAGCCCTCTATGGGCTTCCAAATATCCTTTTTCCAATTCTACAAGAACAGCCTTAGCGTAAAGCTTCTTGAAGGGAAAGAAGTAACTCTGTGAGATGAATTAACAGAACACAGAGTAGTTTCTCAGAAAGCTTCTTTCCAGTTTTGAACGGAAGATATTTCTTTCTTCACCATGGCCCTCTATGGGCTTCCAAATATCCCTTTGCCAATTCTACAAGAACAGCCTTAGCGAAAGGCTTCTTGAAGGGAAAGATGTAACTCTGTGAGATGAATTAACAGAACACAGAGCAGTTACTCAGAAAGCTTCTTTCCAGTTTTGAACGGAAGATATTTCCTTTTTCACCATAGCCCTCTATGGGCTTCCAAATATCCCTTTGACAATTCCAAAAGAACAGCCTTAGCGAAAGGCTTCTTGAAGGGAAAGATGTAACTCTCTGAGGTGAATTAACAGAATACAGAGCAGTTTCTCAGAAAGCTTCTTTCCAGTTTTGAACGGAAGATATTTCCTTTTTCAACATAGCCCTCTATGGGCTTCCAAATATCTCTTTGCCAATTCCACAAGAACAGCCTTAGCGAAAGGCTTCTTGAAGGGAAAGATGTAACTCTGTGAGATGAATTAACAGAACACAGAGCAGTTTCTCAGAAAGCTTCTTTCCAGTTTTGAGCGGAAGATACTTCCTTTTTCACCATAGCCCTCTATGGGCTTCCAAATATCCCTTTGCCAATTCCACAAGCACAGCCTTATCGAAAGGCTTCTTGAAGGGAAAGATGTAACTCTCTGAGGTGAATTAACAGAACACAGAGCAGTTTCACAGAAAGCTTCTTTCCAGTTTTGAACGGAAGATATTTCCTTCTTCACCATAGCCCTCTAAGGGCTTCCAAATATCTCTTTGCCAATTCCACAAGAACAGCCTTAGCGAAAGGCTTCTTGAAGGGAAAGATGTAACTCTGTGAGATGAATTAACAGAACACAGAGCAGTTTCTCAGAAAGCTTCTTTCCAGTTTTGAACGGAAGATATTTCCTTTTCCACCATAGCCCTCTATGGGATTCCAAATATACTTTTTCCAATTCCACAAGAACAGCCTTAGCGTAAAGCTTCTTGAAGGGGAGGAAGTAACTCTGTGAGATGAATTAACAGAACACAGAGCAGTTTCTCAGAAAGCTTCTTTCCAATTTTGAACGGAAGATATTTCCTTTTTCACCATAGCCCTCTATGGGCTTCCAAATATCTGTTTGCCAATTCCACAAGAACAGCCTTAGCGAAAGGCTTCTTGAAGGGAAAGATGTAACTCTGTGAGATGAATTAACAGAACACAGAGCAGTTTCTCAGAAAGCTTCTTTCCAGTTTTGAACGGAAGATACTTCCTTTTTCACCATAGCCCTCTATGGGCTTCCAAATATCCCTTTGCCAATTCCACAAGAACAGATTTAGCGAAAGGCTACTTGAAGGGAAAGATGTAACTCTGTGAGATGAATTAACAGAACACAGAGCGGTTTCTCAGAGAGCTTCTTTCCAGTTTTGAACGGAAGATATTTCCTTTTTCACCATAGCCCTCTATGGGCTTCCAAATATAACTTTGCCAATTCCACAAGAACAGCCTTAGCGAAAGGCTTTTTGAAGGAAAAGATGTAACTCTGTGAGATGAATTAACAGAACACAGAGCAGTTTCTCAGAAAGCTTCTTTCCACTTTTGAACGGAAGATATTTTCTTTTTCACCATAGCCCTCTACGGGCTTCCAAATATCCCTTTGCCAATTCCTCAAGAACAGCCTTAGCGAAAGGCTTCTTGAAGGGATAGATGTAACTCTGTGAGATGAATTAACAGAACACAACGCAGTTTCTCCGAAAGCTTCTTTCCAGTTTTGAACGGAAGATATTTCCTTTTTCACCATAGCCCTCTATGGGCTTCAAAATACCCCTTTGAAAATTCCAAAAGAACAGACTTAGCGATAATCTTCTTGAAGGGAAAGATGTAGCTCTGTGAGATGAATTAACAGAACACAAAGCAGTTTCTCAGAAAGCTTCTTTCCTGTTTTGAACGGAAGATATTTCCTTTTTCACCATAGCCCTCTATGGGCTTCCAAATATCCCTTTGCCAATTCCACAGCGACAGCCTTAGCGAAAGGCTTCTTGAAGGGAAAGATGTAACTCTGTGAGATGAATTAACAGAACACAGAGCAGTTTCTCAGAAAGCTTCTTTCCAGTTTTGAACTTTTCACCATAGCCCTCTATGGGCTTCCAAATATCCTTTTTCCAATTCCACAAGAACAGCCTTAGCGTAAAGCTTCTTGAAGGGAAAGAAGTAACTCTGTGAGATGAATTAACAGAACACATAGCAGTTTCTCCGAAAGCTTCTTTCCAGTTTTGAACGGAAGATATTTCCTTTTTCACCATAGCCCTCTATGGTCATCCAAATATCTCTTTGCCAATTCCACAAGAATAGCCTTAGCGAAAGGCTTCTTGAAGGGAAAGATGTAACTGTGTGAGATGAATTAACAGAACACAGAGCAGTTTCTCAGAAAGCTTCTTACCAGTTTTGAACGGAAGATATTTCCTTTTTCACCATAGCCCTCTATGGGCTTCCAAATATCCCTTTGCCATTTCCACAAGAACAGCCTTAGCGAAAGGCTTCTTGAAGGGAAAGATGTAACTCCGTGAGATGAATTAACAGAACACAGACCAGTTTCTCAGAAAGCTTCTTTCCAGTTTTGAACGGAAGATATTTCCTTTTTCACCATAGCCCTCTATGGGCTTCCAAATATCCCTTTGACAATTCCACTAGAACAGCCTTAGCGAAAGGCTTCTTGAAGGGAAAGATGTAACTCTGTGAGATGAATTAACAGAACACAAAGCAGTTTCTCAGAAAGTTTCTTTCCAGTTTTGAACGGACGATATTTCCTTTC
>NW_027327088.1:0-21923 GCF_047675955.1 Chlorocebus sabaeus | reverse complement strand
TTAGGCAAGTCACTTGACCTCTCTATGGCTCCTATTTCCTAGGCTGAAGAATGGGGGTCAAGGCAACACCTACTTCAAAGTGTTTTGAAAGAATGAAATAAGGCCTGTCAAGCACTTAGCAGAGTGCTTAATTTTTGGAGAATTTGTCTTAACACAGGATGCAGTGCAATGCTGTGGAAGGACTTTGTAAGTTGCAAGGCCCTAAACCACCCTTGGCTGTGTTTGCGCCATGTTTCTGATCCAAAGAACCTAGAACTGTGAGGGAGAACTTCCCAGTGGCCTCTAATCCATGACAGATGTTATCTGCCATCACTGTTATTAACGTTATGTGATCGTTAACATTCTCGGGTTCCAGAAAGGCCATAGTCAAAGACCCATCTCCTATGAGACTGGGGTTAAGGTCCCAGAGAACACTTTAGAATGTCATCCCTCCAGCTGAGCCCACTGTTCCCCAGGGTCCTCTCAATAATCCAAAACAAGGAAGAGTCATTACTGTTCCACTTTACAGATCTGGGAGCTGGAACCCAGAGAACTTCAAGCTGCCTGACCCCAAAGCCCAGGCTCTATCCCTGTTCTTGGTTGGCAGACTGGAGTCCCTGTCCAGCCGTCCACACCTATGCCTACCTGGACACCCTGTGGGGACTCCTATGAGTTCCCTCACATCTCTGCTAA
The DNA here is from genome assembly GCF_047675955.1 of Chlorocebus sabaeus. Taxonomy (NCBI): domain Eukaryota; kingdom Metazoa; phylum Chordata; class Mammalia; order Primates; family Cercopithecidae; genus Chlorocebus; species Chlorocebus sabaeus. The sequence goes on along the minus strand of NW_027327088.1, from coordinate 21,251 downwards.
GCAAGCTCCCTCCCCAGTCTTTGCCTATCCTTCCAGGATCCTTCTGATCCCAGTTGGGCTGGGGATGGCCAATGCCAGGTTAATCACTTTCCCTCCTGATTCCAGAACAGAAGAGGTTGGTGTCACTGTAAGTCTAAGAGGCCCCAGGCCTAGATTTGTTCATAAATATTACCAACAGCTACCAAGCAGGAGGGGCTCTTATTCCCATCTTAAACTGTGGCTCAGAGAAATTAGGTGAGCAAAGCTAAGCAGAGTGTGAGCTCGAGTTGAAATTCAGGTCTCTCTGACTCCAAAATGCATGATGTCAGCCTTAGAATAGCTCAGTGACATTGAGTGACTTATTTCTCAGTTCTAGTCCTCAGTTTTCTCATCTCTAAAATGGAGACATTAAGGTTTCATGGGATTTGTTCAGTTGTAATGATTAAATTGGAAGAGTTTTTAAAATTCCCACAGCAGCACTGGGCACATGGGTGTGACATCCCTGAAGGATTGGGGGCCCTGAAGTCAGGCAGACATGGGGCCGAGTGCCAGTTTTATCACTTTTGCTCTTGGAGATAATGATTCCTCCTCTCTCAGCCTCACTAGACCTATCTGGAAAACAGGAATGATCGGTCCCTCTCACAAAGATAGTGCTAAGGCCAAAGTTTTGTTTGTAAAAGCTAAAAACATGGCTGTCAGGCCGGGCGTGGTGGCTCACATCCGTAATCCAGCGCTTTGGAAGGTTGGGGCTGAAGGATCGCCTGAGGCCACGAGCAGTCGGTGTTTTAGCAAGCCCTCCAGGAATCAAGAATCTGCAAGTTAGAAGCACGACCCAGAGTCGTCACCTGGTGGTAATTCATGGGAACTACAGCATGGCAGACACGAAGCCTTTGACTCCAAGGAGAACAGTATGCTTTCTGCTCAGTGTCCCAGACCACGGTCATGGGAAATAGAGTTGGCTTTAGAGTGTGCTTGTCACCTTTTCTCACCTGCAAGGGCAGACAACACAGGAAGCCTTCCCTAGCAAATAACTCTTCAAGTTTTCTCCCTGCTGCATTTGGGATAAACCCCCAATTCCTTACACAGTCTCGCTTCTCCAGATCTCTGTCCTCACTTCCTCTTCCCTCTTCCTCACTTCCCACCAGCCTCACTGGCCTGCTTGCTGTTTCTCGAACTCACCAAGCATATTCCCACCTCGAGGTTTTGGTGTTTGCTGTTGCCTCTTCCCCCTGAGACTTTCGTGGCCCGTTCCTTCACTTCATTCCCAGCCCTGTTCAAATGCCATCTCCTCTGGGAAGCCATCCAGGACGACACTTGCCAAGGATCCCTTGCCCTACCCTCTTTCCATCTGTGACTCCGCCTTACTTTTATTTATCACTGACATTATCTTGTATATTTGTTTGATTTTTGTGTGTCGCCGTCACGAGACCATGAGCTCCAGTAAGACAGAGATGTTTGTTCTGCTCGCTGTTGAATCCTCAGTACAGACAGTAGGTGTTCAATACCTATTTACTGAATTAATGAATATACTCTAGTATGGCAGTTGTTATCAAATCACCCTTCTCCCATCAATGAGGAAACTGAGGCTCAATAAATTGATGTGACTCATTCAAGTCCACATAATGAGGGGGTGCTGGGATCTGGAGTTGAAGCAGGATTTCTGGAAGCTGAAATGTGGGAGCTGTGTCCACAGTGGCACCTTGAGGTTCCTAAGGCCAGGGAGACCTTTCAATCAGACATCACCCAAGGTCAGCAAGTCAGCAGCTGTGGGTTCTAAAGGAGAGGGAGCAAAGATCCAGTGCAGAGATCCTCAGGGGGGCAGTGTCACCAAGAATGTTGGACAGTTCCCAGTGACCAGGGGGTGCCGCGGCCATACAGGAGGGGACCAAGGGTGCAGACATCCTGTAGTGCTTCTCAAGTCGTGATTTTCAAATCTCCCCTTGGTAGTTAGCATAGGTAAAAACCTTGTTTTTAATTATCTGAGCCAAGGACCGAATTCTATTTTACATATAAACACAATATGTGGGGGGTTTCAATTTGTTTTTCGTGTTTTATAGATTACTTTTTTAGAGAAGTTTTAGGCTTAGAGAAAAACTGCAGAGACTGGGCACACTGGCTCATGCCTGTAATCCCAGTGCTTTGGGAGGCCGAAATGGGAGGATTGCTTGACGCCAAGAGTTTGAGACCAGCCTGAGCAACCTAGCAAGATCCTGTCTCCACAATTTTTTTTTTTTTTAAATTTCCCAGGCATGGTGGCACATGCATGTGGTCCTAGCTACTCGGGAGGCTGAGGCTAAAGGATTGCTTGAACCCAGGAGTTTGAGGCTGCAGTGGATTCTAATCGTGCCACTGCACTTTAGCCTGGAGAACAGAGCAAGACCCTCTCTCAAAAAAGAAAAAGAAAAATGACACAGAAATCATAGACAGTTCCCTTGTACTCCTTCTCCAAACATGCAGTTTCTCCTGTTATTAACATTTTGCGTTAGTATGGTGCGTTTGTTATAACTGATGAACCAATTTTGGCACAGAATTATTAACTGAAATCCACAGTTTACCTTACAGTTCACTCTTTGTGTTGCACAGTTCTACCATGCTGGGTTTTTTGTTTGTTTGTTTGTTTGTTTTTTGTTTTTGAGACAAAGTCTCGCTCTGTCACTCAGGCTGGAGGGCAGTGGCATGATCTTGGCTCACTGCACCCTCCACCTCCTGGGTTCAAGCAATTCTCCTGCATCAGCCTCCTGAGTAGCTGGGACTACAGGCACACGCCGCCACACCTGGCTAATTTTTTGTATTTTTTAGTAGAGACGGGGTTTCACCATGTTGCCCAGGCTGGTTGCAAACTCCTGAGCTCAGGCAATCTGCCCATCTCGGCCTCCCAAAATGTTGGGATTACAGGCGTGAGCCACCATGCCTGGCCCACACTGGGTTTTGACAAGTGCGTAACATCCTTTATCTACCAATACAGTGTCATATGGAAGAGGTTCCCTGCCCTAAAAATGCCCTGTGCTCCACCTATGCATCCCTCTCTCCCCTCCCCTGAGCCCTGGCAACCACTAATCTTTTTATTGTCTCTATAGTTTTGCCTTTTTCAGCACAGTGTGTGTTTGCTTGGTTTTAATACACAATGACTCTGCCAGGAAAGCAACCTCCACATAAATCGGTGTCTTAGTCAGTTCAGGCCACTGTACCAAATTACCACAAACTGGTGGCTTATAAGCAACAGAAATTTATTTCTTACAGATCCAAAGCCTGGCAAGTCCAACATCCAGGAGCTGGCAGATTCCATGTCTGGTGAGGGCCGCTTCCTGGTTCAAAGATGGCTTCTCACTGTGTCCTCACATGGTAGAAGGGGCAGCAGAGCTCTCTGGGGCCTCTTTTCTAGGGGCACTAATCCCATTCATGAGTACTCTGCACTCATAACCTAATCACCTCCAAAAGGCCCCAGCTCCTAATACCACCACGTTGGGGATTAGGCTTTGACGTTAGAGTTTGGAGGAGACAAATATTTAGTCTGCAGCGATTGGGAACAGAATGGATTGTGTTTGGTTCCGAACTTTACCTAGAACTGCTCACATTTCAGACTATCACAGCCATGCAGTCACGGTGCATGTGCTGCCAGTGCGGCGTTACCAATTCAGCCTGCAGATTCTCAATGATTCCACCCAGAGCAGCGCCCACCCAACTACTTTGTGATGTTTTCTACACATTGCCCTGGAACGTGTACATATTAATTTATTCTAGATTATTTTAATTTTATTTTCTTTTAAATTACAAATAGGACATTTATGTTTAAAACTATGTATGGTTGGATGTGGTAGCTCACACCTGTAATCCCAGCACTTTGGGACGCCAGGGCAGAAGGATCATGAGGTCAAGAGATTGAGACCATCCTGGCCAATATGGTGAAACCCTGTCTCTACTAAAAATGCAAAAATTAGCTGGGTATGGTGGCGCACACCTGTAGCCTCACCTGCTCAGGAGGCTGAGGCAGGAGAATCACTTGAACCCGGGAGGCGGAGGTTGCAGTGAGCCAAGATTGCACCACTGCACTCCAACCTAGATGACAGAGCAACACTCAGTCTCAAAAAAAAAAAAAAAAAAAAACTATGTGTGTCAGCAGGTTATGTTACTCATGTATTTTATTTTAGAAAAGAAGCATTATAACTACTGTCGAAGGGAGCCTTGGGCCTGTAGGTTTCAAGCCATAGTCCAATGGCATGATAATCACAGCAACAGCAAACAATGATGGGTGCCAGCCACTCCAAAGGCTTGTAAATGACTCACCTGCACAAATCATTACATCTGTACAGTTCCCCTACCAGGTGGTTACAAGGGTGTGCACTGTTAGTCCCATTTTGCAGAGGAGAAAACCAAGGTGCAGACAGAATAAGGCCCCTTGGTGGGGCTGGAAATTGAATTCAAGCCGTCCATACCCCTAACCACTGAACTAACTAGTCCTGGATTCCCTGTGCTTGAAATACAATGTTGGGTGAGTTAAGCATCCCCAGGACTGAAGAGCCCAGGAAAGATATGGGAGGCAAATGATGATGCAGAAAGGTCAACAGCACAGCACAGCACAGGCTCTGGCCTGGATGCTAGTCTTGGCTGTGTCATTTATTCGTGTATGACCCTAAAGAGCCACTTCCTTTCACGGCAACTCCGTTGTCTCATCTGTTTTCTTTTGGAGTTTTGTTTGTTTTGGGGGGAGGTTTTAAGACAAAGTCTCACTCTGTCAGCCTGGAGTGTAGTGGTAGATCTCAGCTCACTGTAACCTCCACCTCCCAGGCTCAAGTGATCCTCCTACCTCAGCCTCCCAAGTAGCTGGGACTACAGGCACGTGCCACCACACCACACACACAGCTAATTTTTGTATTTTCTGTAGAGACAGAATTTTTCCATGTTGCCCAGGCTGGTCTCAAATGCGTGGGCTCAAGCGATCTGCCTGCCTCAGCCTCCCACAGTGCTAGGATTACAGGCATAAGCCACTGTATGTGGCCTAGTTGTCTCATCTGTAAGATAGGAATGATGTCGCCAAAGTGGATACTGCTGTCCCTCTTCATGTTACAAGTGTGAGAACTATGGCTCAGAGAGCAGAAGCGACCTGTCTAGGGTTACGTGGGGATGATGGGATGATCCTCTAAGGACATGCTCCACCTGCCCAGCAAGGTACCCATGGCTCCTTCAAAGCCCAGTTCAAGACTCACGCATCACCAGACAAAAGTCAGAGGTCACCTGTCCTGGCCACTCATCCCCCCGTGCAACCACCTGCATGTGACCCCACAGTGCAGAAGTATCAAAAAGCCTCCATTGGGCTGGGAGAGCTGAAGAGCTATCCTTGGAAGCACTAGGCCTCAGTTTCCCTGGGGTGAACTCCAGCTCCAAAATATGTCCCAACTCAACCCATCTCTCTTTATCTGCACTGCTTCCATCTTAGCCCGTGCCACATCATCTCTCTCCTGGCCCACCCACTGCCTCCCCTCCTCCCACACCTCCACTCCTCTCCTGCCTCCCCTCCTCCCACACCTCCACTCCTCTCCTGCCTCCCCTCCTCCCACACCTCCACTCCTCTCCTGCCTCCCCTCCTCCCACACCTCCACTCCTCTCCTGCCTCCCCTCCTCCCACACCTCCACTCCTCTCCTGCCTCCCCTCCTCCCACACCTCCACTCCTCTCCTGCCTCCCCTCCTCCCACACCTCCACTCCTCTCCTGCCTCCCCTCCTCCCACACCTCCACTCCTCTCCCTGCCTCCCATCCTCCCTGCTCCTGGCCCAGCAGCCAAAGAGATCTTTTATACATGTAAAATAATTTTTTGTTGTTGTTGAGACAGGATCTCACTTTGTCACTGAGGCTAGAGTGCAGGCTCTTTGCAGCCTGAACTCCTTGGGTTCATGAAATCCTCCTGACTCAGACTCACAAGTAGCTGGGAATACAGGTGCATGCCGCCACGCCCTGCTAATTTGTGTGTGTGTGTGTGTGTGTATACATATATATGTATATGTATATATGTATACATGCATATGTGTGTGTATGTGTGTGTGTTTGTGTGTGTGTGTGTATATATATATATATTTTTTTTTTTTTTTTTTGAGAGGAGTCTTGCTCTGTCGCCCCAGGCTGGAGTGCAGTGGCAAGATCTCGGCTCATTGCAAGCTCCGCCTCCCAGTTCACACCATTCTCCTGCCTCAGCCTCCTGAGTAATTGGGACTACAGGCGCCTGCCACCACGCCCAGCTAGTTTTTTTTTTTTTTTTTTTTTCGTATTTTTAGTAGAGACAGGGTTTCACCATGTTAGCCAGGATGGTCTCGATTTCCTGACCTCGTGATCTGCCCGCCTCGGCCTCCCAAAGTGCTGGGATTACAGGCGTGAGCCACCGCACCCGGCTGTTAAATGTAAAACCTTACGAAATCATTCCCTGCTTAAACCCTATTATTCTTAAATCAAATTCCTCTACAGGGTGTACTGGACCCTGCCAATCTCTCCCATCTCATTTCCCACAGTGTTCCCTCCCACCCTCCACCCTCTCCATGTAGGTCTGGACCACGTTGGCCTCCTTGGTATGCCATTAACAGGCATGTTCCTATCTTAGGACCTTTGCCCATGCTGTTTCTCCTCTTTGGTCAGCCCCACGGGCCACCCCCTCCTGGCCTTCCTTGGGTAAACTCTTCTTCCCTCCCTCCACTAGGTCAGCTTTACTCTCGTGCACTCTCATACCCCGCCCGCTTGTCTCTCCTGGCAATAATCCCAGTTTGCAATGCTAGATTTGTCTGCTTATCTTCTCCCCGCTTGACTGAGCTCCACCAGGTCAGGAACACTGACGTGTTTCCTGCTGTGTACTGAGAACCTGAGGAAGTGTCTGTCCCAGAGTATGTGCTGAGAATGACCTGCTGAAAGCCAGAGTGCAGGCATGAACCAATGGCCACCCAAAGGAGACTGATGGTCCATCTCCTTCACCATGCATGCTAAGACATCAAAGACAGCTTGAAAGGAAGGAAGAAGTTAGGTTTTTTTGGTTTTGTTTTGTTTGTTTGTTTATTTTAGTATTCTTCAGAGGCATAGAATGAAAGGCAGAGAGAACCCCAGGTACAATTTAATTCACTTGTTAGCAGAGGCTACACGTGTCAGATGCCATGCTACACGCTGGAGACAGCCTATGCATGCTGGGCTGGTGAGAGAATAAGCTATGAGCCACAGTGCCTGCATGCAGAGACCAACTCACTAGCTGTGCAAGCTTGGGTAAGTCACTAAACCTTTCTGAACCTTGGTGTTTCCCTGTCCTTCCTTCCTTCCTTCCTTGAGGATTACAGACATGGTATAACTTTATCCCCATTGTGCTGCATACTCCCAAGATCTCCCTGCCCCTCTCTGGCTAAACACCTGTTAGTTGGTGCCAACTCCATATCTCTTTGTGTTTGTCCCCCTGCAGTGGAATGTGACTGGAGAAAAACACACCACCATGTAGACTGGCCTCACTTTACTTGAATGATGATAGCTTCAGTGGAGTCTTTTGCTCTGCCTGACAATCACAGTAGATCCATTCACTTTCCCTAAGCACTTCCTTCCTATCTTCTCAAACCTCCATCACCTTCTTCCCCATTCTCACTCTTAGCTGAGGACCTTGCTTACTATTTCACAGGGAAAACGGTAGCAATCAGAAAGCATTTCCACACATTTCCTCTGCACAGCTACCTACCTACCAATCTGGTACCCAAATACTCTCCCCTCCCTTCTGTGACCACGGATGAGCCATCTGTGCCCCAAGATCAAGGCCATCCTTCTCTCTCTTCGGAGACACCATTCTAGCCACTCTCTTCTCTCTCTCTCTCTCTCTCTTTCTCTCTCTCTCTCTCTTTCTCTGCATTATTATTTTTTTCCAATTTACTGAATATCTCTCATTAGCATAAAAACATGCTACAATTTCTGCCTTTGAACAACTTATCTTGACCCCATTTTGCTCTCCGCCTGCCACCTGTCCTCAGTCCTATAGCAAAACTTCTCAAAAAGTTACCTGGACTCACTGCCTCCGTGTCTCTACTTCCTTTCCTTCTATTCTCTCTTTTTAGAATTTATTTTGACATAATGTCACTTACAGAAAAGTTACAAAGTAGTACAGGCCGGGCGCGGTGGCTCAAGCCTGTAATCCCAGCGCTTTGGGAGGCCGAGACGGGCGGATCACGAGGTCAGGAGATCAAGACCATCCTGGCTAACCTGGTGAAACCCCGTCTCTAGTAAAAAATACAAAAAAAATAGCCGGGCGAGGTGGCGAGCGTCTGTAGTCCCAGCTACTCGGGAGGCTGAGGCAGGAGAATGGCGTAAACCTGGGAGGCGGAGCTTGCAGTGAGCCGAGATCTGGTCACTGCACTCCAGCCTGGGCGACAGAGCGAGACTCCGTCTCAAAAAAAAAAAAAAAAAAACAAAAAAAAAAAAAACAAAGTAGTACAAAGAACACTCAAATATCACCAGGCACAATGGCTAACACCTGAAATCCCAGTATTTTGCTTGAGCCTATGAATTTGAGACCAGCCTGGGCAACACTGGGAGACCCCATCTCTACAAAATATTTAAAAATTAGTCAGGTGTGGTGGTGCGCAATTGTGGTCCCAGCTACTCAGGAGGTTGAAGTGGGAGCATTGTTTGAGCCTGGGAGGTTGAAGCTGCAGTGAGCTATTATCCCACCACTGTACTCCAGCTAGGGTAACAGAGTGAGACCCTGTTTCAAAAATAAAAACAGAATAGCCAAATACCCATTACCCAGATTTTACCATCTTTGCTTTATCATTTATTTCTCTTTCCTCCAACCGTGAACTCTTTCATGGTAAGTTACAGGCCTAAAAACCAGTACACATTTCCTAAAAGAAAGGACATTCTCTTATAATAACCAAACTTGGAATGTTTTACATTGATGCAAAACCATTATCTAATCTACAGATCTTATTCAGATTTCACCACTTGTCTAGTTAATATATATTGTAGTAAATGAAAATGATTTTTTCTTAATCTAGGATCTCACATGGCATTCAATAATTGTAATTATATTATTCTCCTTCATCTAAGACTATTCCTCAGTCTTTCTTTGTCTTTTATCACTTCAACATTTTTAAAGAGTAAGGCCTGTTATTTTGCAAAGATATCCCTCACTTTGGGCCTTTTTTTTTTTTTTTTTTTTTTTTGCAGAGTCTTGCTGTGTTGCCCAGGCTAGAGTGCAGTGGTGCAATCTGGGCTCACTGCAACCTCTGCATCCTGGGTTCAAGCGATTTTCTTGCCTCAGCCTCCTGAGTAGTTGGGATTACAGGCACACGCCACCATGCCTAGCTAATTTTTGTTTTTTGTTTTTGTTTTTTTTTTGAGACGGAGTCTCGCTCTGTCGCCCAGGCTGGGGTGCAGTGGCCGGATCTCAGCTCACTGCAAGTTCCACCTCCCGCATTTACACCATTCTCCTGCCTCAGCCTCCCAAGTAGCTGGGACTACAGGCGCCCGCCACCTCGCCCAGCTAGTTTTTTGTATTTTTAGTAGAGACAGGTTTTCACCATGTTAGTCAGGCTGGTCTCAAACTCCTGACCTCGTGATCCACACGCCTCAGCCTCCCAAAGTGCTGGGATTACAGGCGTGAGTCACCACGCCTGGCCACTTTGGGCTTCTGTAATGTTTCCTCATGAGTCAATTATGCCTCTTTGGCAGAAATATCACCGAAGTGACGCTACGTCCCACTCAGTGCATCATCTCGGAAGTCACGTGATGTCAATTTGCCCTGCTACTGGTGATGTTCACTTTATCACTTGGTCGAGTGGTGTCTGCTGGGTTTCTCCACTGTAAAGTTACTATTTTACCCTTTGTAATTAATAAGTATCTTGGGCGGAGATATTCTAAGACTGCACAAATGCCCTATTTCTCATCAAACTTTAATCCACTACTGCAGTGTCCATTAATGATTCTCTTCTATGGCGGTTGCCAACTCCTATTCTTCTACATTTAGTCATTGGCTGTCTACTCTTTTTTTTTTTTTTTTTTTTTTTTTTTTTTTTTTTTTTTTTGAGATGTAGTTTCACTCTTATTGCTCAGGCTGGAATGCGATGGCATTATCTCAGCTCACTGCAACCTCCGCCTCCCGGGTTCAAGCGATTCTCCTGCCTCAGCCCCCCGAGGGGCTGGGATTATAGGTGTGTGCTACCACACCTGGCTAACTTTGTATTTCTAGTAGAGATGGGTTTTCACCATGTTGGCCAGGCTGGTCTCGAACTCCTGACCTCAGGTGATCTGCCTGACTCGGCCTCCCAAAGTGCTAGGATTACAGGCATGAGCCACCGCGCCTGGCCCAGGTTTCTACTCTTAAAAAGAGCTCTCCAGGCCAGGTGCGGTGGCTCATACCTCTAATCCCAGCACTTTGGGAGGCCGAGGCAAGCAGATCACCTGAGGTCAGGAGTTCGAGACCAGCCTGGCCAACATGGTGAAACCCCATCTCTACTAAAAATACAAAAATTAGCCAGATGTGGTGGCACACACCTGTAATCCCAGCTACTCAGAAGGCTGAGGCAGGAGAATCGCTTCAACCTGGGAGGCAGAGGTTGCAGTGAGCCAAGATCACACCACTGCACTCCAGCCTGGGTGACAGAGTGAGACTCCATCTCAAAAAGAAAAAAAAAGAGCCAGCCTGCCTGCCTTCCTTCCTTCCTTCCTTCCTCCCTTCCCTCCTTCCCTTCCTTCCTTCCTTCCCTTCCTTCCTTCCTTCCTTTTTTCCTTCCTTTCTATGTCTGTATTTATATTTTCTCCTATTCTCTCTTAATCCCACTCCAATCAGACTTTTGTTCCCACCAATCTACCTACACTCTCTCCTGTCAAAACAATGCCCTCCACTTTGTAAATCAGCTCTTTGTTCTGTTCTTTTCTGACCCCTCAGCAGCATCTGACACAGGGGATCAGGGGATCAGCACTGCCTCCACGAAACACTTTTTTTACTTGGTCCCCAGGACACTTACCCCACTTGCTCCTCCTTCTCAGGCTCCTTTGTTAGTTCCTTGTCTCTTACTGTTGGATGCCCCATGGCTCAGTCCTTGGTCTTCCGTCTCTGTCTACATTCATTCCCTTGGCAATTTCACCCAGCCTTATGGCTATTTATTTATTTATGAAACACTTTCACTCTTGTCGCCCAGGCTGGAGTGCAGTGGCTTGATCTCAGCTCACTGCAACCTCCGCCTCCTGCTTTGAAGCAATTCTCCTGCCTCAGCCTCCTGAGTAGCGGGGATTACAGGCTGGGATTACACCACCACACACGACTAATTTTTGTATTTTAATAGAGACGGAGTTTCACCACGTTGGCCAAGGCTGGTCTCAGACTCCTGGTTTCAAGTGATCTGCCTGCCTCAGCCTCCCAAAGTGCTGGGATTACAGGTGTGAGCCACCACGCCTGGCCCGTCATGACTTTAAAAACCGTTTCTCTGTTGATGACTCAGTAGTAGTCTGCTCGAACTACCATAAAAAAATACCACAGATTGAGAGGATTAAACAACAGAAATTTATGTTCTCACAGTTCAGCCTCTCACTGAGAGGCTGGAAATCTGAGATCAAGGTGCTGTCAGGGAGGGTTTCTGGTGAAGGCTTTCTGCCCGGCTTATAAACGGCTGCCTTCTTGCTGTGTCCTCACACAGCCTTTCCTCTGAGCACCTGCATGGGGAAAGAATGACCTCTGATATCTCTTCATCTTCCTGTAAGGACAACAGTCCTGTTGAATTACGGCCCACTCTACGATCTCTTTTAACTTCCTTAAAGGTCCTATCTCCAAATAGTGTCACATTGGGTGTTAGGGTTTCAATATATAAATTTGGGGAGGACACAGTTTAGTACATAGTAACTCCCCAAAATTACATCTCCAGCCTGGACCTCTCTTCTGGGCTCAGATTCATACATCTAACTTCTGATTAGTCATCTGCACTTGGAAGTCTCATAGCTTACTTAAATTTAACAAGTCCCAAATGGAACTGCTAATTCCTCCTCTATTTCTCCACCTGCCCCCAGAAGTTCTCTTCTACAGCCTTCTTCATCTCAGTTACTGGCAAATTCTTTCTTTCAGTTCCTCAGACCAGAAGCCTTGGAGTCATCCTCAATTTTTTTTTTTTTCTCAAACACCCCATACCAAATCTATCAGTAAATTCTTTTGATTTTACTTTGAAAAGAACCTCGGAGTCCAACTTTTGTTCAAACCATCACCATCTCTTGCCTGGTTTGTGTCTTAGCTTCTTATCTTTTCTCCCTGCTTCAGCCCTTATTCCTGGTCCAGTTAGTCCACACTTAGCAGCTGGACAAATCCTATAAAAATGCATAGCAGAGCCTGCCCTCCATCTGGTCAAAACTCTCCCATAGCTCCCCACCTCATTCAGAGCAGAAGCAAGTCCTCACAATAGCCCTACATGGCTGTGCACAATCCAGCCCCTTGTGAACCTCTGAGACATTGTCTTCCCTTCTGTACAAACCCCGGAATCAAACAGGTTCATCCCAGAAGAATAAAAGACACATGTAGTTGACCTGAATTTGAGTCAACCCCAGCAGAGCCTAGCCAAGATCAGCCACTCATTTGGCTCAGCTGCCCTATCTACTGACCATTCCTGAAATTCACCAGGCATAAGCCCACTTCACGGTCTTTGCTTTATTTTCCTCCATAACACTCACCACCAGCCACCATTCCATATATCTCTCCACATACATAAGATTCATGAGAATAGGGGCTTTGTTTTGTTCACAGTTGCACCCCCAATAAGAGTAGTTCACATGGATTACACCCTTGCTATGTGCCAGTCTATTTTTAAGGTGTTTCCTGTATTCATTTATTTAACCCTGAAAAAAAGCCCTATGATGTGAATCTTTTAGTTGGCTATTCCTATAATAATGTTGCATATCAAACTACCCCAAGACTCTGTGCTAATAGAAGCAAACATTGATTTCTCCCTCTCTCATATGTAGTCATTTGGGTTTGGCTGATCTTGGCTGGGCTCTGCTGGGATTGACTCAATTTCAGATCTACTATGTGTGTCTTTTATTCTTCTAGGACTAGCCTGTTTGATGCTGGAGGTTTGGATAGAAGCTACTGTTTTCTTAATTGAGACAGAACATTCTCTTCCCACCTCTTTAGTTTCCTCTCATTCAAAAATATGGAGTTCATGAAAAATGATAAATTATAATTTAATTAATACAAACTAAAACTAAAGACTAAAAAACTATTCTTTTCTCAGACTTGCCTACCACAACCTTGATTGGAAGTCTGTTTCAAAAGATGTAAGGCACCAATGACAGCTCTTCAAGGCAGAGGTGAAAATTCTAAGACAGCCAGTTGAAAACAAGAGAGACCTCTTAAGGCCTAGGCTAGAATTTGCACATTTTCACTGATATGTATATTCCACTGGCCAAAGCAAACCATATGGCCAAGCCTAATATTAATGGGGCACGAAAGTATCAATTGCCCCTGGCTGGGGGAGGAAGTGAATAGTCACTGAACAGTAATCTAATTTGCCACAAAATATGTAATGCTATATCCTTTTCTTTCCTTCCTTCTATCTTTCCTTCCTTCCTTCCTTCCTTCCTTCCTCCCTTCCTCCCTCCCCCTCCCTCCCTTTCTCTTTCTTTCTTTCTTTTATTTCCTTCTTTCCTTTGAGACAGTTTTGCTCTGTCACGTAGGCTGGAGTACAGTGGCACAATCTCGGCTCACTGCAACTTCCGCCTCCCAGGTTCAAGCAATTCTCCCTGCCTCAGCCCCTGAGTAGCTGGGGTTACAGGCACGTGCCACCACGCCCGGCTAATTTTTGTACTTTTAGTAGAGACAAGGTTTTGCCATGTTGGCCAGACTGGTCTCGAACTCCTGACCTCAGGTGATCCACCCACCTCGGCCTCCCAAAGTGCTGGAACTACAGGCATGAGCCACCGTGTCCGGTCTTTTCTTTCATTTTTTTAAAAAAGATGTGGAAATCGAGGCTCAGAGAGATCTAATAACTTGTTCACATTTATACTGCTAGCAAGTGACAGAGCTGGAATCCAACCAAGTTGGAGTCAAACCTCAAACACCCAATACATTAGGCCAAAGGGTTTGAACTGTCTGAGCAGGCAATGCAATACCATTGAAAACTCTTAGACAAAAATGGAACATGATGGTTAATCAACTGTCCCCCAGCAGCAAGCAGGATGCACTGCAGAGGGAGAGAGGAAGGGCCCTCAGGGTAGCCACAAAACTTCAGGCCAGAATTGATAAGGGGTTGGACTGGGGTGGTATCAAAAAAGAAAACAAAAAAACAATAAAAATAAAACCAAATAGGAAAAGACATAGGTGAGAGCCAAACTGAAGGACATTTTAAAAACATTTTCTTCTTTATAAGGTATTGAAATAAAAATTTATGATTGCTGTAAAAAAATTCAAAGACCAGGCTTTGTGCCTACTGTAATTCCAGCCCTTTGGGAGGCCAAGGCGGGAGGATCACTTGAACCCAGGAGTTTGTGACCAGCATGGCCAATATGGGGAGACCCTATCTCCACAAAATATAAAAATAAATTAGCCAGGCATGGTGGCACACACCTGTGGCCTCAACTACTTGGGAGACTGAGGTGCAAGGACGACTTGAGCCCTGGAGGTTGAGGCTGCAGTAAGCTGTGACTGTTTCCACGGCACTTCAGCCTGGGCAACAGAGCAAGACCCTCTCTCAAAAAAAAAAAAAAATTCAAGCAATACAAACAGAGGTGTTTAAATAAAAGTTTTCTCTGTTTCTTCTCTTCAAAGATAAGCTCCATTAATAGTTTGCAGTAAATTATTCCTGAATTTATCTAAAACTATAAGACATATACATCTACTAATTTTTATAAGAAATGTAAAAATTTTTTATTCTACTAATTTTTATAAGACATATATCCCACCCGGGCACAGTGGCTCACACGTGTAATCCCAGCACTTTGGGAGGCCAAGACAGGCGATCACCTGAGGTCAGGAGTTCAAGACCAGTCTGGCCAACATGGTGAAATCCCATCTCTACTAAAAATACAAAAATTAGCTGGGTATGGTCGGCACCTATAATCCCAGCTACTTGGGAGATTGAGGCAGGAGAATCGCTTGAACCTGGAAGATGGAGGTTGCAGTGAGCCAAGATCGCACCATTGCACTCCATCCTGGGCAACAAGAGTGAAACTCCACCTCAAAAAAACAAAACAAAAAAAAACACACACACATCTCCTAATATTTTTAATGTGCTTTTTAAATGTTTTCTGACCAAACTACTGTTTGTCTCTTGCTTTGTATTGTATAACAGAATGTCAGGGCCAGATTTCTATGTCAGGACATAATACTGTCCTCATTCTTTTCAATGGCTTTGTCACTTGCTGTTCGATGTTGGACTAGTTGTTTAACCTCTCTGAGACTTGGTGTACTTAATCTCTAAAATGGGGATTAAAAATGTACTGGTCACAGAGAGCTGTTGTGAGGATTAAATGAGTTAATAGATGTAAAGCATCTTGTACAGTGACACATATTAAGTGCTCAAAAATGTTAGCTCTCATTGCTGTGAATAGCTCCATGTCTGACTGTACCATAATTTCTTTAACCAGTTCCATGCCTATGGTTACTTATGTGATATAATGTTTGCAAAGGTGGCCACAACAATTCCACCATCCTTATACACATGACTCCTTGTGCAGTATGATTTGATGTTTTTCTCATGAAGAAATGGAATCTATTTCTACTTTCCTTGAATCTGAGCTGGCCATGTGACTGCCTTTGATCAATATAATACAGGGAAAATGACACTATATTATTTCTAAGCCTAGGTCTGAAGATATCTCGCTGCTTTTGTTTTCTTTCTTTTGGAGGCCATCATGAAAGGAATCCTGAGTTAGCTTACTGAAGAAGCAATATGGAGGAGAACCAAGGTACTCAAGCCAACAACCCCAACCAGCTGTCAGACATGTGAATGAGGCCATAGAGTTCTAACCAGTTTGCTGACGGGCTCACTGACAGCAAATGTAAGAGTAAGCCAGGAAAGACCACTTGGAGCAGAAAAGAGCTGTCCCAGCTGAGACATGTCCAAACTGCCAATCCACACAAACATAAAATAAACTATTGTTGTTTTAAGCCACTATATTTTGGGATGATTTTGTTAAGCAGCAATAGAAAGCTAATACACTTAGGTTCTTAGTGCATGATTAAAACTTTTGCCTGAAATCCTAGCACTTTGGGAGGCCAAGGCAGGAGAATTGCTTGAGCCTAGGAGTTCAAGACCAGCCCTGGCAACATAGCAAGACCCCATCTGTACAATAATAATAATAGTAATAAAAATAATACTAAATTAAAAATGAGCCAGGCATGGTGGTGCATGTCTGTAGTCCTAGCTACTCAGGAGGCTAAGGTGGGAGGATCGCTTAATCACAGGAGTTCAAGGTTATAATGAGCTATGATCATGCCACTGCACTCCAGCCTGGCCAACAGAGCAAGACCCTGTCTCAAAAGAAAGAGAGAGCGAGAGAGAGAGAGAGACTCACTCTAATAGCCCAGGTTGAAATGCAAGCTCCATCTCCAGCATGTGACCTTGGGCATGGCCTGTGATCTCTGTGAACCTGAGTCTCCTCATCTGTACAGCGAGATACTTTTGGTTTCTGCCTCATCAGGCTGACATGAGGATTAAGTGAGATGATGAACATTCAGTGTGTGGCACAGTGCAATTACTCTCAACATCTTAACTGTTGCTCCTGCTGCTGTCGTTTGCAGAAAGACTAGCCTGAGAGTTGTGATGTGGGGGATCAGGGAGAGTAAGAGTTAAGGATAAATGTTAAGTCCACAACTAGGTGAACACTCGGGATGGGAAGCCTCTTGAGACGGGAGACCTATATGAGGTTGGCCTGGTAGATGGCAGGAGTTGGGTTTCAATTATGTCCTGCATGAGTATTAGGGTTGTATATGTGTGCCCAGGTGAGCCCTCTGAATGAAGTCACAGATAGAGGCCAGAACTAGGAAGAAGAATGAAGAACTAATGCTGTGAGAGAGGCTGAGATCAGAAAGGCAAGAAGGCTAAGCAATGGGAAATATCTTCATTACTCAGATGAAAACCCAGCTTATCATTACCTGAATGCCCTGCCCACCTCTCCCACCATATTTCTTCCTCTTCTTCCCTTTATTTGCAGTGCTTCAGCCACCATGGCTTCCTTCTTCAAACTTGTGATGCTCTTTCCTGCCTTGGGATGTTTGCACTTACTGTTTCCTTCTCAAAGGGACCTTCTGAACCACTCAGGCTAAAGTTCTATACTTCACAGCTACTTATCTTTTCCTTTTGTAGCACTTATTGCTACCTGAAATTACTTTGTTTATGCATTTGTTTACCTGTGCATTACTTGCTTCTCACTTTAAAAGGTGAGCTCCACCAGTAAGCACCTGGTGTATGTCTTGCTCATAACACATCCCTAGTACCTAGCACAGTGTCTGGCTCATAGCAAATGATGAATTGTTGTGAGTTAAACAAATGTGAATACAGTTGGGAAAAACAAAGCCACGAGAGCCAAAAAGATACGTTCAAGAGGTAGGTAGAAGGGTATCATTTCCTGAAAGATGACTTCTCAGAAACTTTGGGATTATCTTGTATAACCTCCTCAGTCCACAAGTGGGGAAATTGAGGCCCAGAGGTGAGGAATCACCAGTTACAGGATACTGAGAGAAAAACTGTTATGGGTTCCCAGGCAATTGGGATCAGATGTCACAAGCTGCCTAGCAGATGAGGTCCAGAGAAGGCCACAGCCACCTCCCTGAGGCCATCACGATAAGTCTGTAGCCACCACCGGCCCTAACCTCACGTGGGCAGGAGATGCCTCTTTGGGAGCAGAGGTGCTAGTCAGCTGACAAACTGTGAAAGGAGGGCTGTGGAGTGTGGAGAGGCCTATTCCTGAGACAACCAGCTATTCTGAGACAGCTAGGGATAATGGTTGGTACTGAAATAACCTGGCCTCCTCACCCTCATTCCAGTGCTCACACCTCTGTCCCATCAGAGGTGAGACTAACACTTGAACTCCTTTCAGCAACTCCTAGATGCTTCAGCTTTTAGCAGGGCCTGCAAAGGAGAGGTTGATCATCAGATGGAGCTCTGTCCACTGGGGGCTCACAGTCTGATGGAGGAGACAGACTGAGGTCCTCAGGTTACTAACTGATAGTGCCTGGGTTTGAGGGAGTTCAACAGAGAGAAGACCCCAAGAGGAAAGGATCCCTGAATTAGTTCAATCGGCATACAGAAATTATCCAGTCCATGAGGTGACAGTAAGAGAAGTAACTGCCAGTGCAAAGCGAGGGAGGCAACACAGCTAAGTTCCAGGAATTGTTTGCAGCCTTAGTGGGTGGAAGCTTCCGGAATTTGAGACGAGAGTGGCAAAATAGGAGGCTGGAAAGGAGGGTTTGGCCAAATTATGGAGGACTTTGAATGTCAAGTGAAGAGTTTGGGCTATCTTTGGTGCACAAAGAGGTCCATGGGAGATTTTTGATCATGAGGAGACCATGATGAACTTTGCATGGTAGAAGGTGCTCTGTGACTGTTTTGGGGAGGTAGCTCGGGAAAGGAGAGCGGGGGTGGGAGGCAGATAGAAGGGGAAAATACACTATATTTTGAAGGCAGAGCTCTAGGCAAGACTTCTGTAGGAGGAAGGAATTGGGCCTTGGTCTCTTGAGACCTAGTATCCTCACTTCCCAGACTCCTGCGCCATGCCCTTTCTAGGGTCCAACTTTCATTCACTTCTTCCGAACTCCAAGTTTGAATAGGAAGTGTTGCTGAAACCCTAATTTTAAACGAGGGGGTCAGAGCAAAAGGGACTTCAGCTCCCAGAATGCTTGGCTCTACAGCTCTGCAGGTCGCGCATGGTTCTTTTCAAGAAAGGAGGGGCCAGCTGGGTGAAGTGCGGGAAACCTGGGTACCGCCATCTTAACTTGGATCAAACCAACTGTTCACCTAGTGGGAGGTTCGTATTCTCTCTGTTGTCATTTGTTAACACTATTGAAATAAAAGGCGCGTAACTATTGCAAGTCTCCTTATTCTGCTTTGCGTTGGGAATTCCTTCCATTTTGCACCCTAGGCCAGAACTGAATCCCTAAGGCTACAATAGGACAGCCCAGCATGGCCGCACTCAGCTAGATTCCTCTGGGGGCGGAGTCGGAAGCTGTCTCGCCCCGCCTCCTGGTGGGAGGGGGTTTCCGCTTCCGGCAGCCGCGGCTGCAGCCTCGCTCTGGTCCCTGCGGCTGGCGGCCGAGCCGTGTGTCTCCTCCTCCACCGCCGCCATATTGTCTGTGTGAGCAGAGGGGAGAGCGGCTACTGCCGCTGCCGCTTCCACCACAGGTACCTTGGGAGTCGCCAGGCGAGGTCGTTAGAGGGTGGGGTGGGCGCAGGATAGGGCAGCGGAGCGCGGCCGCCACTCACGCTTCCAGCAGACTCCCGAGCGGCCCGTCGCCTTCCCCTGCCCCCACCTTCACACATACACCAACCGAGGCCCCTGCAGCCCATCTGGGAGGCCCAGGGCCACCCCCCAGGGCGGAGGGCGAGGTTGGGGGGCAGAGGCCGATGTGAGGGTGGGAATCGGCTGCCGGAGTCCAGCTTATTGCATAGGAAAGGGCCGGACTGGGTGGGGACTAGGGGACAACTTGGAGGAGGGGGTCGTCAGAGGGGGAAGGGAACTTGAGGGGTGGGGCCGCAGTGGGGTGCTGGGGGAGGGTGCGGAGGGAGTGGTGCCTGCTGGGTAGTGTGCGGTGAACCCTGCGGCGGAACTAGGCAGCTGGAGTAGGGGCCTTCTTAGAGTCCATCTGGGCGGGGCTGAGCTTCCCACCTGCAGAGTGGGTGCGAGGTGGAGAGAACCCCAGGCGGAGTTGCTGGGGAGAAAGTGGGAAGGGACCAAGACGTGGGGCAGAGCGTCTAGAGTTGGAGTTAAGGACTAGTTAGGAGTCTGGATAGAAAAAGAGGTATGGAGAGAAAGCTTGGCTAAGAGTATACATATGTTGGTGACCTTTTGAAAGTGTAGGACTTTTCAATTTTGTTTTTCGTTGTGTGTTTTTGCAGTGTTGGAACATTTCTAGATTAAGCAGGTGATGGGTGGAGCTTCTGTAGTTTGTTTTGGGGAAGCAGAGTCAGGGTCAGGAGAAGTTGCATCTTGACTATTGCTTTGTGTGGAGGAAAGAGTTCTGAAAAAGAGATAGCAAATTATTTGGGAAGACTTGATTACTTTTCAACTGTTTAATTCTACGAGAATGGGATATGAGGAGAGGAAATGAAAACTAAAAAGGGAGTCCGGGCGTGGTGGCTCACGCCTGTAATCCCAACACTTTGGGAGGCCGAAGCGGGTGGATCACGAGGTCAAGAGTTCGAGACCAGCCTGACCAACACGGTGAAACCCCGTCTTTACTAAAAATACAAAAATCAGCCGGGCTTGGTGGCGGTCGCCTGTAATCCCAGCTACTCAGGAGGCTGAAGCAGGAGAATCGCTTGAACCTGGGAGGCGGAGGTGGCAGTGAGCTGAGATTTGCCAGTGCACTCCAGCCTGGGGGACAGCGAGACTCCGTCTCAAAAAAAAAAGAAAAGAAAACTAAGAAGGGAAGATTTTTCCAAGAATTGGAGACTTCATGCCATCTAAGGAGTGCAGTATAGGCCCAGTGATTAAAAACCACACTGCCTAGGTTGTCAAATATCAGGGCCATTGCTACTTAGTTGTGTGACCTAAACTCTCTAAGCCTGTTTTCCCGTTTGTAAAAGGGGGATGATGGTATTTTCTAGCTTGTGAGTTTATGGAGAGGAGTAAATAAGACAATTTGTGTCAAGTGCTTACTACAGTGTCTGGCAGGTGGTAAGTGTAGTAAGTAGCTTTTACCTGTCACTGTAAAGGGACTAGCTGGTATATTGGGGGCTCTTCTGTTCTAGGTAAAATTTATAGTCAAGAATTTGACTGTAGACAGGGCTTTAGAATATTATCTTTGTAGTTGTAGGTTTTTGTTGTAAGTATTTGGCTTTACTGGCTTGGTGAACCTGGGGCTGAAAGTCCAGTACCAATACTAGTTCTCCTCTGTGGTATTCTCAAAAGTTCACCTGCAGTCTTAAGCAGGGCACGTTTTTGTCCTTCTGTGACTTTGAAATTTTTGGCTTTGGTTTGCTATTGGGGGAGGGTGTATGACTTGAATGAAAGATTGGAAATTTGCTTAGATTGATTAATCAACTCATTACAAGGTTAGGTCCCCCTGAGGTGACTTTTCTTGAAAAACAAAACAATGCCTAGTTATGTACTTTTTTGTGGAATACAGAGAA